>NW_026114312.1:372841-409747 GCF_018139145.2 Gymnogyps californianus | reverse complement strand
ACGGGATGGCTCATCACCTTTCCCAATCGCCCACAGAGAAGCGTGTTGTCCCTAGAACCTTTGCAGCTTGTGGCAGGCCCCTTGTAGATTCTAAGCATCAGGAGTTTACTTATGTTGTGGGCCTGTAGCAGAGCCCAGAGTCTGTGGGAAGGTGTAAGATAGGAGGTGGCTGCAGAATGCAGGGTGCGGCTCACAAGAACAGCTCCTGAGGAGCAGCCAATGCGGGGGGTTCAGGGGTGCAAATACAGGGCAGGAGCTGTCAGGAGCAGTGGGGTTCCTTCCCTGACAGTTCAGGAGGTGAGAAGGGGTTTGTAAAGTTTTTGAGACTGGGGGATGGCTGGGAAGGAAGGAGGGTTCGTCAGCCTTTCTCAGATTGGTTTTGCAGTTGGATTTGGATGTCGATGAGGTCTGTTCTGTTTTAGTTTCCCCGCAGCTGACGGGAGGTACGACAAGGTCACAGGAGATGCGGTGTAAACCATCCAGGCCTCTGCATCTCAATATGCAGGGCTGAATGTCAGATGAGTCTCGTCTTGTAAAGCATTAGGTACATAAAAATATACCCCCAGAACTCTGAGGTCTCTGCTTCTCTGTGCCTTTTACTTACTTCATTCCCTGACTTAATTTGTGCGTTCATCCGGATGTCACAGTCCTTGTTACTTAGAGTCCCTGACTAGGCACTTCTTTCCAGTGCAGGTTTGTGTCATTGTCTTCCCTGGAATGTTTTGGAGAAGAGGATGTGTATTATTTGTGCTCGTAACAGTCTGCAGCCAGGGGTCATCTTTTATCGCAGTCTCGGGCACGCAAGCTTTTTCTGTTATTCCAGTTTTGCCTTTTTCCTGAAGTGTCCACTGAGGTTTGCTCTAGCGTCAGTCATGGCAGTTATGTTCTCTTGTTCTTGTTTATCTATTGTTTTTAGCACCAGTTTCTGTAGTCGTAAGGTGTCCATTTTAGATCTTTGCGTCACCGTGTCACGCCGTCGTGGTTTTTTCCATTGGCCAACTGCCACTGTAATTCCCTTAGGGGCTTTGTAGGTAAGGAGGTAGTTTGGGTCGCTTGTTTTCTGTGTGCTATACCGTATGTTATTCAGGTCTTGATGTTCCCATGGTTGTTTTTGTGTTAGGCGAGCACATCGGTAGCTATACCGAGGGTCTTGTGTGCCTCCGCTTATCGGCATAATGCGAACTACTTTTGTGTTTTTAATGGCAGGCTGTTGTTGGAATCTAGATGGTATTCCTAAATGGAAACGAGACCGCTGGAATTGTTAAGCTGTTGGTCAGCATCCGGGTGACGTGTTCGATATTGTTTTTGCAGATGCAGCGGGACGAGCTGTGTGCCAAAGGGCAACAGAGGAGAGGCGAGCGGAGCGCTGTAAGAAGGTGAGGCGGTGAGTGGTGTTGGAGGGAAGATGCGACTAGTGGCTTATGACTAGCTTCTAGGTTTTGGGTTACTTTTTTTTTATTTTGAAGGTGCAAAGCGGGATATTGGCACCAGAGCTGATTCGGGCAAGGTGAGCCATGTCTGGTGGGGTGAAGGAGCAGTTATTTTTTAGGTGTTGTAGTGTTGGTGAAGTTAGAAGCATGCCTTGTTGTTTGTGTTTTACAGGTGGTACCCGAGCCTCAACTTGGCAACCTGTAAACAGCAGAGGCAGTGCGGGCGAGCGGCCGAGGTAAAGGAGCGGGAGATGGGAATCGGTGCGGACAGGCCGTGGTTTTGGGCAATATCTCAGTGTCGTGGTTTAACCCCAGTCAGCAGCCAAGGACCACACAGCCGCTCCCTCACTCCCTGTCGTCCCCCCCCACTTGCTCCTGGTGGGATGGGGAGGGAAAGAAGGCAGAACTCGTGCGTTGGGATAAGAACAGCTTAATAACTAAAGTAAAATATAATACTAACAACAATAATAATAATAATGAAAAGGAATAGAACAAAAAAAGGAGGGGGGGGGAAGGAAAAAAACCCCAGTGATGCACAATGCAATTGCTCACCACCCGCTGACCGATGCCAGAGCCGCGATCCGCGCCTCCCGGCCAGCTCCCCCCTGTTTATGTACTGGGTGTGACGTTCCATGCTATGGAACACCCCTTTGGCTAGTTCAGGTCAGCTGCCCCAGCTGTGCTCCCTCCCAGCTTCTTGCACACCGGCTTGCTGGCAGAGCATGGGAAACTGAAAAGTCCTTGGCTTAAGATAAGTGCTACTTAGCAACAACTAAAACATCAGGGTGTTATCAACAGTATTGTCACACTAAATCCAAAACACACACTGTACCAGCTATTAAGAGAGTTAACTCTGTCCCAGCCGAAACCAGGATACTCAGCATGTATCTTTTGCTTTGGTTTTTTTCAGATGCTGCAAGAGGCTCAGAGGGGCGAAGCTGCGTGCTGAGGAGCGGTCCGAGAAGGTGAGGCGGTTGTTGGCCGGGTCGGTGTCTAATAGCAAAGTATTATATGGCAACTTGGTTAAGCGTTTCTCTTTGGTCTCGCAGGCGCCATACAGGCAGCCTTTGGAACTGGATGAGCCTTTGAGGTGAGCTGGGGAGGTAGAGAGGAGGAGCATGGGGCTGGTGATTTCTCACAAGCACAACGGTAGCTTTTTGTCTTTTGGTATCTTAGGTGCCACGAGCGATGACGGCCGCAGCGTCCGACGCTGGAATTCCTGCAGAGCAGGTGAGCAGAAGGCCACGTTGCTTTTGAGGAGGAGGGCGTTGTGGAAGAGGTCTGTGTCGACCGGCGCCATGCTTACTGCTGGCACTGGTATTTTTCCAGATGATGAAGAGGAACCTGGCAACTGCAGGAATATCCTGGTTCACTGATGTGTTTTTTGCTGAGGATGGATTCAGACCCCTGCCGTCTGACAGCTAAGTTGAGGGACTGGAGACCACTGCCCTACAGTGTGTAATTTTGACTTCAGTTGGAAAGAAATTGTCCAAAGCGGAAATCTTTCTCGTTCAAAGAAGTTGCATTTTATTGAACTTCCCATCAGAGTGGCTCTTCAGAGGTGATGTAATTGTCAGTAGAAGTCACCAGCAGCAAGACTTTTCACTCTCTAAAAAAAAAAAAAAAAAAAAAAAAAAAAAATTTACTTCCTTCCAAAGACCCAAGCACAACAAGTCTTCCAAAAGTCGATGGCATTGCTGGTCTTTGGGTTCTCAGTTGTAACAGTTGAGATATCATAAAAACATGTTCCTCAGCGTGCTTCGGTACAGCCAAGAGCATTAGCAAATCTGCCAATCCTTTTTCATAGCCTTATGTATTGCAGCACTGGAGACTGGATTTTTTTTTTCTTTTTCAGAAGATCCCCTATATGGTTTTACTTCTAGCTCACTGGTTTTTCTGTAAGAAATGAAACTTTAAAAAAAGTTAAATTGTATAACTTGCAAATTGACTTGCATTGTTTAAACTGTAACTGCCAAACAGCTGTAGCATGTAATTTAGGTGTACTTAAGCGGTTAGGTATTTTGTCTAAATCTTGAAAAAGACGGGCAACTGAATGTTACGGGTTTTTTTTTCCCTGATCTTTTGACGGAGTGCTCTGAAGTACTTTATTTCTGTCTGGCTTTCAATGGTGCATTTCCCTGGCATTTCGGTAGCATCTCTCTTGGGCAGTGCAGCTGGCCAGATGTCCATCCTAACTATGTAACACAAAAAAAAACCCTAGTCAACTTATAGCTGTGTATGTTGGAGACAGGTAATTTAATGGTATCAATTCACAGCTATGCAAGTTAAACTAATGCAAAAGGAAAATCAAATACTTTTATAGTATAGGTATCTTTATTGGATGTATATAAACATATGCACACTTTTTAGTATAAAGTGAATTACTGAGATTTATTCTTTATTTTTTATTTCACTCTTTAAAGTTTTATGCTTCACTTCCAATTTTGTTGAGGAGGCAAGCAAGACGTGTTATTTTAATATGCTGAACTATAGTTTGGGATTTTTGTTTTTCAGATGCGGTGGTGTAAGTGTCTTGTGATGCTCAGCAGATCCCCCCAGCCCAGCTTTGCCTGCCCGTGGCTAAGAATACTCACCGTAAGGGGCCAGCCCTATGTCTGGAGGCTCTGGGCTCTCTCTGCAGCAGTTGCCCCGCAGGTGCGGCAGCAAGGGCCGTGTGGGGGGGAGAGTGCGGGGCCGAGAGGGAGCGGGGACGTTTGTTGCCCTGGGGAGCCCCTCCCAGCGTGGGAACGGAGGGGGAAACATCCCAGAGCAGAGCCTGAGCAAGGGATGTGGCACCGTCCTCTGGCACACTGCCCCCGCCCCGCCTCCCCGGCGCAGCAGTTGCCAGCCTACAAGAGAGGGGCTGAGGGAGCTGCAACTGTTTGGGGGGACCACTCCCCAAAGCATGTCCCCCGGGCCCCCGGGTCCGTGGGTGGCGCCCGCCCCCCCCCTCCCCTCCCCTCCCCCCCGGCCACCGTGTCCGTGGGTGGCTCTCGCCCCCCCCCCCTCCCCCCGGCCCCCGTGTCCGTGGGTGGCTCTCGCCCCCCGCCCCCTCCCCCCGGCCCCCGTGTCCGTGGGTGGCTCTCGCCCCCGCCTCCCCCCCCCGGCCCCGTGTCCGTGGGTGGCTCTCGCCCCCCGCCCCCCCCCCCCGGCCCCCGTGTCCGTGGGTGGCTCTCGCCCCCCGCCCCCCCCCCGCCCGGCCCCGTGTCCGTGGGTGGCTCTCGCCCCCCGCCCCCCCCCGCCCGGCCCCCGTGTCCGTGGGTGGCTCTCGCCCCCCGCCCCCCCCCGCCCGGCCCCCGTGTCCGTGGGTGGCTCCGCCCCCCCCCCCCCGCCCGGCCCCCGTGTCCGTGGGTGGCTCCCGCCCCCCCCCCCCGGCCCCGTGTCCGTGGGTGGCTCCCGCCCCCCCCCCCCCCGGCCCCCGTGTCCGTGGGTGGCTCTCGCCCCCCCCCCCCTCCCCCCGGCCCCCGTGTCCGTGGGTGGCTCCCGCCCCCCCCCCCGGCCCCCGTGTCCGTGGGTGGCTCTCGCCCCCCCCCGGCCCCCGTGTCCGTGGGTGGCTCCGCCCCCCCCCCCCCCCCCCGGCCCCCGTGTCCGTGGGTGGCTCCCGCCCCCCCCCCCCCCCGCCCCCGTGTCCGTGGGTGGCTCCCGCCCCCCCCCCGCCCCCGTGTCCGTGGGTGGCTCCCGCCCCCCCCCCCCCGGCCCCCGTGTCCGTGGGTGGCTCCCGCCCCCCCCCCCCCCGCCCGGCCCCCGTGTCCGTGGGTGGCTCCCGCCCCCCCCCCCCCCCCCCCGGCCCCCGTGTCCGTGGGTGGCTCCCCCCCCCCCCCCCCCCGGCCCCCGTGTCCGTGGGTGGCTCCCGCCCCCCCCCCCCCCCCGGCCCCGTGTCCGTGGGTGGCTCCCGCCCCCCCCCCCGCCCCCGTGTCCGTGGGCGGCTCCCGCCCCCCCCCCGCCCGTGTCCCTGCATGGCTGGCCCTGTGCCTGGAGGCTCCGGGCTCTGTCTGCAGCAGTTGCCCCGCAGGTGCGCAGCAAGGGCTGTCTTGGGGGGGAGAGTCCGGGGCCGAGAGGGAGCGGGGACGTTTGTTGCCCTGGGGAGCCCCTCCCAGCGGGGGAAGGGAGGGGAAACATCCCAGAGCAGAGCCTGAGCAAGGGATGTGGGATCCATCCTCTGCACACTCCCCCTCGGCCCGTCTTCCCCCCGTGGGGCAGTTGCCAGCCTGCAGGACAGGGGCTGGGGGAGCTGCAACTGTTTGGGGGAGCACTCCCCCTTTATTTTCCTAGCAGAGCCCCCCTTTGGGGGGGGGGGGGAGGCGTGTACATATGTAAATAGCATTATTAAAGTAAGGAGCTGCCGGTTGGGGCTGTTTCCCTCATTTTGTGCCTTTTTGGGGGGGTGAATAAAAAGGGGAGGAATGGGGGGGGTCTGGGGAGGTGAAGATGTCATTTGGGGCACCAGTGTCACTGGGGGAGGCGTTGCCTTGGCAGAGGGGCAGGTGAGTGGTGGATGGGGGGGTCACAGCCCCAAAACGCGTGAAAATTCATGGATGGGGGTTTAAAAAATACTAAAAACTGTAAATATGGGTGTGAGGTGTTGAATTGAGACAAAGATCTCATTTTTATAGGTATGTTGAAAAATAATATTCTTTTATATATAGAAAAGGATTTCAAAATACAAACCTATACTATATTAAAGGACTTTAGAATATTAAAAAAATTCTACATAGAGCTATATGTAGAGTTTTAAAAACCAAAAGTAACTCATGTATATATAAATTAAAAAATAAAGGACTTTAAAATGCCAAAAAATTTTCACATTTTCTATATGAAGGAATTTAAAATAGAAAAAAGTCTGAGTAGGTAGATCTAGCTACACTACACTATGTAACACTTAGTAAGTCTAAGTGGAGATGTCTAAAAAGATGCCTAGGTGTCAAGATACCTAATCGGTCAAAAGACATAGAGTCTAAACCCATATTCTGTATAGTAAGTGGAAATAGATATAGGTGTAAATAGAGATAATATGTATATGTCTAAATACATATGCTATATAATATGTTGAAATACATATTTGCACAGGTATCTGTCTGACTAAAAGATACTCTACACTCTTCTAGATGATGTGTTGCAGGTTATCCTAGGTGAGTTACCTGCTATGGATTATCCCTGGTGTAGGTGATCCCCATGCCTGTCTCCCCATCCATGCATGTCTCCCATTCACCCCGGCCCCCGCGTCCGTGGGTGGCTCCCGGGCCCCCCCCCGGCCCCGTGTCCGTGGGTGGCTCCCGGCCCCCGCCCCCGCCGGTCCCCACCCCTTGTGTCCGAGGGTGGTTGCCGCCCCCCCCACCCGGTCCCCGGCCTCTGTGTACGTGGGTGGCTCCCGCCCCCCCCCCCCCCCCCCCGGCCCCCGTGTCCGTGGGTAGCTCCCACACCCCCCCCCGGCCCCCGTGTCCGTGGGTAGCTCCCACCCCCCCCCCCGGCCCCCGTGTCCGTGGGTAGCTCCCACCCCCCCCCCCCCCCGGCCCCCGTGTCCGTGGGTGGCTCCCGCCCCCCCCCCCCCCCCCGGCCCCCGTGTCCGTGGGTGGCTCCCGCCCCCCCCCCCCCCGGCCCCCGTGTCCGTGGGTGCTCTCGCCCCCCCCCCCCCCCCCCGGCCCCCGTGTCCGTGGGTGGCTCTCGCCCCCCGGCCCCCGTGTCCGTGGATGGCTCCCGCCCCCCCCCGGCCCCCGTGTCCGTGGCTAGCTCCCGCCCCGCCCGCCCCCCCCCCCCGGCCCCCGTGTCCGTGGCTGGCTCCCGCCCCCCCCGCCCGCCCTGTCCGTGGGTGGCTCCCGCCCTGTGTCTGGAGGCTCCTGGCTCTCTTTGCACCGGGCGCCCCCCACGTGGGGCAGCGAGGGCTGTCTGGGGGGGGAGAGTTCGCGGCCAAGAGGGACCCGGGACGTTTGTTGCCCTGCGGAGCCCCTCCCAGCGGGGGGAACGGAGGGGAAAACCTTGTGCCTTTTGGGGGGGAATGAAAAGGGGAGGCCTGGGGGGGCCTGGGAGGTGAGGGTGTCATTTGGGGCACCAGTGTCACCGGGGGAGGTGTTGCCTTGGCAGAGGGGCAGGTGAGTGGTGGACGGGGGGGGTCACAGCCCAAAACTGCCTGAAGATTCATGGATGGGGGGTTTAAAAAATAGGAAAAACTGTAAATATGCGTGTGAGGTGTTTGAAATAGAGAAAAAGATCTCATTTTTATATATATTGAAAAATAGTATTGTTTTATAGATATTTAAAGGATTTCAAAATAAAAACCTGTATCTACTATATCATATAAAGGATTATAGAGTATAAAAAAATTTTAACTAGGGATATATATGTAGGCTTTTAAAATAGAAAAATAGCTCGTGTATATATAAATTAAAAAATAAAGGACTTATAAAATATATCTTTTTTTGTATTCTTACATGAAGGAATTTAAAACAGAAAAAAGTCTGACTAGGCAGAGCTATCTCCACTACACTATGTAACCCTTACTAAGTCTAAGTGGAGATGTCTAAAAAGATGCTTAAGTGTCAAAATACCTAATAGCTCGAAAGATAAATAGTCTAAACAGATATTCTATATGATTAACGGAAATAGGTCAGTGTAAATAGAGAAAATACGTCAGTCTAAAGAGATAATGTGTCTCAATAGATATTCTGGATTATCTGTTGCAGATCATCCCAGGTGAGTTATCTGTTGTGGATTATCCCAGGTGGACCCCTGGTGTAGGTGAACCCATGCATGTCCGTCCCCTCACTGTGTCCGTGGGTGCCCCCCCCCCCAAGCTACTGTGCCACCGGACCTGTGGGTGCTGCCTGCATCTGCCGTCTCTGGATGTTTCTCCGTTTCTGCCCCGCTCCCTGTCCATTTTCTCTTATCCTTTCTGTCCTCCATCGTCTCCCTTTTTGCTTGTATATCTGCATACCACTGCCTGTCTCATCGTTTCTCGCTATATCCCCCTGCCCAGCTCGCTGTCCCATTATTCCCCTCTGTCCTGATCCCTGGCCTTTTTTCTCATCCTGCAGTCCATCACAGCCACGGAGTGCGTGACCGAGCGAGGCTGCGTGTCTAGGAAGTTTCATCTCGTAAGAGCTGTGAGACACCCACGTATTCTCTTAGGTGCAGGACAGCCAAGCGACCAGAGTTACAGAAGAGGAAGGGAGGAGAGGAGGAGAAAGAAGTGTCTGAACTGACAAATTCTTCTGGCAGCGCTGAGAGCGAGAGCTGCGGTGAGTCCTGGGCCCTTGGGGCCCTGACCCCCTCCTCTGTGTCCCCGGTCCCTCCCCTGGCCCCCTCTCTTTCCCACGCTGCTGTGATTTTCTTTGCTTCCCTGTACCTCTCCTCTTTTCCTCTATTCTTCTGTCCTGCTCCCTCTTCCTCTCTCGCTTTCTCTCTCTTGTTCTACCGCTCCCTTTTCTTTTTCTCCCTGCGTTTTTGTCCTGTTCTCTCTCCTTCCTTCTTGTCATCCTTCGTCTCTGTCCTGCAGCCCATCGCTGTTTTTTCCTTTGCCATCTCTTTGTCCTGAGCTGCACCTGTCTCTCTACCCATCCCTAATTTTCCTTTTCCATTTCTCTGTCCCGCTTTCAGTCCCTGTTTTTTTTTCTGGCTCCATCTCCCTGTCATTCTCCCTGTTGCTCTTGCGTGCTCTCTCTCCCGGTGTCCTGCTCCCCGTAACTCTCTTTTTTGCTGTATCCCATTTTCTTCCTCCCTGTTTTTCCTCCGCTTGCTTTCTGTATCCCTCCTTCCTTCCTCCTGTCCTTCCTCCCCCCTACCCCCTGCCTCTGGCCTGCCGCTTGTCACTGGTTTTTCTTTCTCCTGCTCTCCGTCTGGGTTCTGTCCCTCTCGTTCTCTCTCTGTCCCTCTGTCCTTCCTCTAACCTGTATTTTGCACTCTCTATCCCACTGCCCCTAACGCTTCTTTCTCCATCTCTCAGTCCTGCTCTCTGCCCCCTTTTTCCTCCCACTGTCCATCTATCCTGCTTCCTCTCCCTGGTTATTCTGCCTTTATTCCTCTGTCCCGCTGCCTGTCTCATTGTTTCTAGTTATATCCCCCTGTCCAGCCAGCTGTCCCTCTTTTCGTCTCTCTTCCCTACTCTGGCCCTACTTTTTCTTGCTCCATCTCTGTCCAGCAGCCCATCATAGTTTTTGTTTCCTTCTCCATCTCTTTGTCTTAATCTGCATCTGGTTCTCCTGCCCCACCCACAGTCCCTCTGTCCTGTTCCTTGTCCTGCTTTTTGTCTCTCCAAGTCCCGTGCTCTAGCCCCATCTTTCTCTCTCTCTTCCTCCTTCCTCTTCCCTCCTTCTTTTTCTCTGCATCCCTTTGTCCCGTTGCTCATCAGTATTTTTTTCCTTCCGTTCCTCTGTCCTGCTCCCTGTCCCTTACTTCTCTGTCGATCCCTCTGTCCCGTTGCCTGTCATTATTTTTGCTGTCTGCATCCCACTGCCCTGCTTCCCATTCATCTCTTTCGGCTCTATCCTCCTGTCCTTCTCCCCAGCAGTATTTTTTCTTTCTCCAGCTCTCTGACCTGCTCCCTGCCCCGCTCTTTTTCTCTCTGTCACTTCCCTGTACCTCTCTCTCTGCAATCTTGTGTCCCGCTCCTTGTCCCTCTCTGTTTATATCACAGTGTCCTGCTCCCTGTTCCTCTCTTTGCCTCTCTACCCCTCTGTCCCTGTCCTTGTCCCTGTTTTTTCTTTCTCCATCTCTCTCTCCTGCTCCCCACCCTCCCCTTTCTCTCTCTGTCATTCTTTCCTCTTCCCTGTACCTCTGCTTTTCTGTATCCTTTGCCACCCACTCCCTCTCTCCCTCTGTCTCTATCACACTCTTGTTCCCCATCCGTCTTTTTTCCTTTTTACCCTTCTGATGTGTCCCCAACCCCCCCTTTTACGTGTCCCAGTCTTTCTCTCTACATCCTTCTGTCATTCTCCTTCTCTTGCTCTTCTTGCTCTTTTTCTCTCTCTCTTCCTCTATCCTGCTACCATCACTGTTTTTTCCTTTTCCACCCCTTTGTCCTGCTCCCTGTCCTCGTCGAGCTTTCCTTTCATTCTGCCTCCGGTCTTCCTTTGTTTTCTCCGTCTCTGTCCTTTTCCCTGTACCTTTTTCTCTCTGCTCCTCAGTCCTTCTCCCTCGTGTTATTTTTCTCTTTCTGCTACCCCTCTCTTTTTTTGCTGTGACCCTCTGTGCTGTTCCCTTTCCTTTCTTTCTCTAATTATCTGTTATCTTACCTGTCCCTCTCTCTCCCTCCCCGCTCTGTCCTGCTCCCTGTCCCTATTTATTGCTCCATCTGTCTGTCCCACTCTCTATCTCTGTTTTTTCTCATGGTCCATCTCTCTGTCATTCTCTCTGTTGCTCTCATTGTCTCTCTATCCCGGTGTCCTGCTCCCCGTCCCTCTCTCTTTCACAATATCCAGCTTTCTGGCTCCCTGTCCCTCACCTGTTTTCTATATCCCTCTGTCCTTCCTCCTGTCTTTCCTCGTCCCTCTGGCCTGCTACCCATCACTATCTTTTTTTTCTTTCTCCCTCTCTCTGCCTCGGTCCCGTCACTCTCCTCCTCTCTCTGTCTCTCGTGTTTCTTTCTCCATCTCTGCCCCATTCCCTGTCCATTTTCTCTTATTCTCTCTGTCCTCCATCCTCCCCCTAACTTTTTGTCTGTGTATCTCCATACCACTGCTTGTCCCGTCATTTCTTGCTATATCCCCCTGCCCAGGTCGCTGTCCCATTATTCCCCTCTGTCCTGATCCCTGGCCTTTTTTCTCATCCTGCAGTCCATCACTGTTTAATCTGTCTCCATCTCTTTGTCCTCATCTCTGTGTGTCTTTTTTTCCCCCTCAATCCCTCTGGCTTGTTCCCCGTCTCTTTCTCTCCCTCCGCAACTTCTTTATTCCTCTCATTCCATTTTGCTCTCGATCCGTCTGTTCTGCTCCCTGCTCATCATTTTCTCTCTCTTTCTCTCTGTCCTGCTCCCTGACGCTGTTTTTTTTCTGCCATGTCCTTGCAGGGCTCCGCTTCCCTTTTTTATTGATTTCTCCATCTCACTGGCCTTTCCCTGTACCTGTTTCTTTCTTTGCTCCTCAGTCCTTCTCCCTCATTTTATTTTTCTCTTTCTGTTCCTCTGTCCTGCTCCCCATCGCTGTATTTTTGTTCTCTGTATCCGCTGCTAGCAGACTTACTCCTGGGACTTACAGACATTAACGAATAAACACTCACTGTCTCATTTGCACTCATGGCTGTGTTTTTAGTCCTTTGTACTTGGTGAGTGGCTGTCACAGAGTCCTGGGGAGCAGGTTACCTCGTGGGTGTAAGGGGCCATGGCTGCAGCTGTCAGCTGGGGCTGGAAGAGCCCCGGGGGGGGCCAGTGAGGCTGATGGGGATGGCCCCTCTGTATCACAGGGCTGCAGCCCCAGGGGATGGTGCTGCTGGGGCATGCCTGCCCGAGAGTGCCAACAAGCTGCAAGGATGTTTCCAACCCACCGGTGCAACAGGCTGTAGGTCACTTGGAGTTGGGCCCCAGAAGGGTGGCTCCCAGGGATTTTCTGAGAGCTGGTGGAGAGGAAGCAGGAAGAGGGGCAGGAGATGGATGCCCCCACCTCTCTGGGTACCTGGAGGCCTTCCCACCCCCTGGAAAAGGCGCTGGGTGCCTCCCCAACTCAACAAAACTCCTCCAGCCCTGCTCACCCCATGCAGCTGCCCCCAGCTCCAGCACCTCCCCTGAAGCCTGTCCCGTAGCCACGGACTGCTCCCAAACCCTGTCCTCATGGCAGCAAGCCGCCCCCTGAATATGCTTTATTCTCCATAAATGCAGGTGCTATTAGCATCAGTTTGGGGAAAGAGCGGCGTCTCCAGAAGCTCCTGCAGAAGAAGGGGTTCCTGCCTGAGGGGAGCCCCAGTCATCCCTGTGGATAACAGTTGCTTGCTCTTTCCCTCTCCCAGAGGCAGCACTGAGGCCTCAGTTGTGGGTTCCTCTCTGGGGATGTTGTGGACTGCATCTGGCTCAGGTTTGGGTGGGTTGCCTTTTGCCTCGTTCTCCGAGTGGCATAGGCAAAAAGGGACAGTTGGAGCGCTTACTGGCTGTGGACAGGAGCTGCCGGGGCTGAAGCTGGAGAGGCCAGAAAAAAGTAAAGCGGCTGAAGAATAAAATAAAGGGGATCTAGCGGCAGCAGCCTCCCGATGCAGACAGGGACAGCCTGCCTCTCCGGGTGAGGAAGGATCCCTCTCAGCGTAGTCCTCAGCAGATCCGATCACCAACGTGCGCGGCAGGGTCTGTATGTGTAACCAAAAGCACACTACGGCCATGCAGTGTGTGCGTGTTGTGAGGCTACGTATCTGGGAAGCCTCATACTGTAAGAGCTGTAAGACAGCAATCTATTCTTCGAGGTGGATGACAGTCAAGTGACTGGAGCTACAGAGGAGGAAAGGAGGGGGAGAGAAAGGGAGACAGAGAAAGACGCGTCCACACTGTCAAGTTCTCCCAGCACCTCTGACAGCGGGAGCTGCGGTGAGTCCTGGACCCTTGGGGCTGTGTCGCCCTTCTGCATCCCGGTCCCCTCCCTTCTATTTCTCTCACTGCTGTCATTTTTTTCACTTCCCTGTACCTCTCCCTCTCTCATTCTCCCGAGTCCTCCTCTTTCTCTGTCGTTCTATCTCTCCACGTTCTTTTTCTCTCTATGTGCTTCTGTCGTGTTCCCTGTCCCTCTTTTTTTCATCCTCTGTCTCTGTCCTGCAGCCCATCGCTATTTTTGTCTTTCTCCATCTATCTGTCTGTCTTCCTATCCCAATTCTTTTTAATTCCTCCCCCATCTGCCCTTTAGCCCTTCACAATTCCCGCCCCCCAATTCTCTCTGTCTGGCTCCATGTCCCTATTTCTAAATTCCTCTCTCTCTGCCCTGTATTCTAGATATGCTTTTTCTTGCTTATATTCTCTTGTTCCAGGTCCCTGTCCCAATGTTTTAATGTCTTCCCTCTCTGTCCCATAGCCCATTTTTGTCTTTATTGTTCTCTCTCTGTCTGGCTCCCTGTCCCTATTCTTTAATTCCTCTGTCTCTCCCCTTTAGCTCATCGATTAAAAAAAAAAAAAACCACAAACAGAAACCTCAGTCTCTCTCTGTCCACCTCACTGTCCCCCTTTTTAATTCCTCCCTCTCTGCCCTGTGGGCCATCACTCTTCTTTGTTTTTCTCCGTCTCTCTCAGTCTGGTTCCCTGTGCCTTCCTCTTCTCTGGCCTGTAGCCCATCGCTATGGTTTTTTTTTCCCCTCTGCCTCTCGCTCTGCCCTGTAGCCGATCGCTGCTGTGTCGGCTTTACGCAGCAAGGTTTTGTTAGCTGGGGTGGAGGCGGGCAGGGGCTGCAGGGGTGGCTTCTGTGAGAAGACACCAGGAGTTGCCCCCATGTTGGGCACAGCCAGCTCCAAGACGGATCTGTGGCTGGTCAAAGCTGAGCCCATCAGCAACGCTGGTAGCGCCTCTGTGATGACATATTTAAGAAGGGCTGAAAAATGCTGCGCAGAAGCTGTAATAGAGAAAATGCGAGTGTGAAACAGCCCTGCTGTTCACCCAGGTCAGTGAAGAAGGAGAGGGAGGCGGTGCTCCAGGCACCAGAGCAGAGATTCCCCTGCAGCCTGTGGTGAAGACCATGGCGAGGCAGGTTGTTCCCCTGCAGCCCATGGAGGTCCGTGGTGGAGCAGACATCCACCCGCGGCCCGTGGAGGACCCCACACTGGAGCAGGTGGATGTGCCTGAAGAAAGCTGTGACTCCAGGGAGAGCCCATGCTGGAGCAGGCTCCTGTCAGCAGCTGTGGCCCAGTGGAGAGGAGCCCATGCTGGAACAGGCTGCCAGCAGCACCTGTGGCCCTGTGGAGAGGAGCCCATGCTGGAGCAGGTTTGCTGGCAGGACCTGTGGCCCCATGGGAGGGGCCCCACGCTGGAGCAGAAGAAGAGCGTGAGGAGGAAGGAGCGGCAGAGACATGTGATGAACTGACTGCAACCCCTGCTCCCTGTCCCCCTGCACTGCTCGGGGGGAGGAGGTGGAGAAGTCAGGAGTGAAGATGAACCCAGAAAAAAAAAAAGAGAGGGGTGGGGGGAAGGTGTTTTTCAGATTTGTTCTTATTTCTCATTATCCTACTCTGATTTTGATCGAAAATAAATTACTCTCCCCAAGTTGCGTTTGTTTTGCCTGTGACAGTAATTGGGGAGTGATCTCTTTGTCCTTATCTCGACCCACAAGCTTTTTTGTTGTATTTTCTCCTCGTCTTGTTGAGAAGGGGGAGCGATAGAACGGCTTGGTGGGCAGCCAAGGTCACCCCACCAGTTTCCTTCTATCAGGCTCCCTGTCCCTATTTTTTAATTCTTGCCTATGTTTCCTGTACCCCATCGCTTTGGAAACTTTCTTTCTACCTCTCCATCCCTATTTTTTTAATTCTTGCCTATGTTTCTTGAACCCAGTCGCTTTTTCAGATTTTCTTCCTACGTCTCCCTCTATGCAGCTCCGTGTACCTGTTTTTTAATTCTTGTGTATGATTCTTGTATCCTGTAGCTTTCAAAATTTCCTTCCCACGTCTCCCTCTATCCATCTCCCTGTCTCTAAGTCTTAATTCTTCCCTCTCCGTCGGGTACCCCGTCACTTTTTACATTTTCTTTCTCCATCTCCCTTTTTCTATCTCCCTGTCCCTATTTGGTAGTTTTCGCCTATGTTTCTTTGTATCCTGTCGCCTTTCGAAATTTTCTGTCTATGTCTACCTCTATCCGGCTCCCTGTTTCTATCTTTTATTTCTTGCCTATGTTTCTTTTCCCCTTTCACTGTAGAGTTTTTCCCCGTCCCTTGTCTTTTCTCTGTCTTGTCCTGCTGGTCCCTTCTGCCTCCCTCTCCTGCTCCCCGTCTCTCTTATTTAGTCCTCCATCTCTCTGACCCTGTTTTCTTGCACAACCTCTCTGCTCTCCTCTGTCTACACAGTTGTCCTGCTCCCTGTCCCTCTCTTGTTCACAGCATCCCATTTTCTGGCTTCCCTGTCCCACACCTCTATGGCCCTCTGTCTTTTCTCTTCCCTTTTCTCCCTCTGTCCTGCTGCCTTTGGGCACTGAGCCTTGTAGCCAACTCACTGCCGGGATTTCTTATGTGCCTTAATGAACAAACTTTTCCTGCCTCCTCTGTGCCCCTGGCTGTGTTTGCAGCCCCTGGGTGCAGAGCTCCTGGCTGTGGACAGGAGCAGGGCAGGGGGTGATGTGCTGTGGGGCTTTGGCAATGGCCCCTGTCCCCGATGGGCCCCAGCTGGGGCTGGAGCTGGGGCAGCCCCAGGTGTGGCCAGTGAGGCTGAGGATGGGCTGGCCCTGCTGTGGAAGGGGCTCTAGCTGGAGAGGGGGCTGCCTGGGCATGGCTGCCTGAGGGAGCTGAGGAAGGGGAACTGGCTGAGGAGGGAATTCAAGGGGGTCCTGCACAGGCAGCTGCCTCCAGCAAGGAACAGGCAGTCCCTGCAGCAAGGAAGGATCCCTCCGAGCTCTCCCCAACAGAGCAGACCACCGGCACGTGGTGCTGGGAGCTCGGTGCCTCCATTGACTATGTGCATGAGCCACCATGTATTGAGGAAGTCTTGCGGATGAGGAGCATCAAGGCCTCTGCTGTGTGCTGCTGAGTGGGCGAGGGTCGGGTAGGTGGCACTGCAGAGGAGGAAGGGGCAGAGAGAGAAGCATCGGGGTGGTGAAGGTCTCCTGCCAGCACCAGGAGCTGCGGTGAGTCACACATCCTCTCCTCTGCATCCTGGCCCATCTCTGCCACCCTTCTCCAGATGTCTGCCTGCCTCCATTCCTCCATCTTCCTCTCTGCCGCCCACCTCCCTGTATGGCTCCTGAAAACCTATTCTTCTGCCAACTCTGCCCAGTACCCCGCTGCCTTTTAAATTTTTTCTGTGTCTCCCTCTAACCAGCTCCCTCTCCCTATTATTTAGGTTTTTTGCACTGCCTTGTACCCCATTACTTTTAAAATGTAATTTCTATGTCTCCCCCTATCTGGCTCCCTGACCCTATTTTTAATACC
The DNA here is from genome assembly GCF_018139145.2 of Gymnogyps californianus. Classification (NCBI taxonomy): domain Eukaryota; kingdom Metazoa; phylum Chordata; class Aves; order Accipitriformes; family Cathartidae; genus Gymnogyps; species Gymnogyps californianus. Next base: position 393,297 of record NW_026114312.1, on the reverse strand, counting down.
TACCTGTCATGTTTTTTTTTAATATCTCCATGTCATGGTTTGACCTCAACTAGTCAGCAACTAAGCACCACACAGCTGCTCGCTTGCTTCCCCTCCCCCCCCCCCCCCGTGGGATGCAGGAGAGAACTGGGGGGAGTTGGGGGGGAGGGGATAAAAACTCATGGGCTGAGATAAAGACAGTTTAATAGGACAGAAAAGGAAGGGGGAAAAAAAAATAATAATAGAATATACAAAACAAGTGATGCACAATAGAATTGCTCACCACCTGCTGACCGGTGCCCAGCCAATCTCTGAGCCGCGGTGTCCCCTGGCCAACTTCCCCAGTTTATGTACTGGGCATGACATCATATGGTGTGGAATATCCCTTTGGCTTGTTTGGGTCAACTGCCCTTGCTGTGTCCCCTCCCAGCTTCTTGTGCACTCCCAGCCTCCGCTGGCAGGGCAGTATGAGAAGGTGAAAAATCCTTGACTTAATATAAACACTGCTTAGCAACAACTAAAACATCAGTGTGTTATCAACATTATTCTCATCCTAAATCCAAAACACAGCACTATAGCAGCTACTAAGAAGAAGTTTAACTTTATTCCAGCCAAAACCAGGACACTCCCTCTGCTCTGTACCCCATCGCTTTTCAAACTTGCTATGCCTCCCTCTATCTGGCTCCCTTTTTTATTTCTTCTTGCTCTATCTGGCTCCTATTTTTTATTTCTTCTTGCTCTTTCCTTTACCCCGTTGGTTTTAAAATTTTCTTTATACATATGTCTCTCTCTCTCCAGCTCCTTGGCCTTATTTTTTTAATTTGAGTCTGTGTGACTTGTACCCCATACCTTTTTGAATTTTCCTTCTATTTCTCCCTCTATCTTCCTCCCTCTCCCTATTTTTTAAATTCTTTCCTGTGTCTCCTGTATCCTGTCTCTTTCTATGTATCCCCCTATCCATCTCCCTGTCTTTATTTCTTAATGTTTTCCTGTCTGTCCTGTACCCCGTCGCTTTTTAAATTTTCTTTCTGTGTCTCTCTTTATCCAGCTCACTGTCCCTATTTTTTAATTCCTCCCTTTAGCCGGGGAAGGGTCTGCCCAGGCACACCTGCCTGAGGGAACTGAGGAAGGGGAACTGGCTGAGGAGGGAATCCAAGGGGGTCCCGCAGGCAGGTGCCTCCAGCAAGGCATGCCCAGTCCCTGTGGCAAGGAAGGATCTCTCTGAGCCGTCCCCGACAGAGCAGACCACCAGCACACGGTGCTGGGAGCTCGGTGCCTCCATCGGCCGCTCGTGCGAGCCGCTGGGAAGCCTCGTGGGAGAGGAGTGTGTAGGTACCTGCCACCGAGGCACAGAGAAAAGCGTTGGGTCGGTGAAGGTCTCCTGCCGGTGCCAGGAGCTGTGGCGAGTCGCGCATTGTCTCGTGTGCGTCCCGGTCCATCTCCGCCGCCCTTCCCTGGATCTCTGCCTCCCCAGCTACCCATCTGGTTCCCCAAAACTTGTTCTCTTCTGCCAACTCTGCCCTGTACCACTTCATCTATTAATTTTTTCCTACGTTTCTCTCTCTGCGGCTCCCTCTCCCTATTTTTTTAATGCTTTCCTGTGTTTCTGGTACCGTGTTGCATTTTAATTTCTCTTCCTACGTTTCCCTCTCTCTGGCGCCTGTCCCTATTTCTTAATTCCTCTCTGTCCTGTACCCCATCACTTTTTACATTTTCTTTCTGCGTTTCCTTCTATCCATCTCCCTGTCCCTGTTTTTTAAGTATTTCCTGTGTTTCTTGTACCCCGTTGCTTTGACAATTTTCTTATTATGGTTCCTTCTATCCATCTCCCTGTCCCTGTTCTTTTAATATGCCTGTGTTTCCTGTACCCGATCACTGTTTAAATTTTCTTTCTACATTTTCCTCTATCCACCTCCCTGTCCCTGTGTTTTAATTCTTGTCTATATTTCTTGTACTCAGTTGCTTTTTAAAATTCCTTCTATGTCACCCTCTATCAGCCTCCTTTTCTGGATTGTTTAATTCCTCCCTATATTTCTTGTACCCCATCGCTATTTAATTTCTCTTTCAACAATTCCCTTTATCCCGCTTCTTTTCCCTAAATTTTAATTCCTCCCTTTCTTCCTTATACCCTGTCACTTTTTATATTTTCTTTCAATGTTTCCTTCTGTTCTCATCCCTGTTCCTATTTTTTAATTCTTTCCTGTGTTTCTTGTAGCCTGTCCCTTTTTAACATTTCTGTCTCCCTCTATCCGATTCCCTGTCCCTATTTATTACTTCCCCTCTCTCTCTCTCTCTCTCTGTCCTGTACCCAGTTGCTTTAAAATTTTTCTTTCTATGCCTCCATTTATTTAGTTTCCTGTCCTCCTCTTTTAAATTTTTTCCTGTCTATACTATACTCCGTCAATTTTAAATTTTGCTTCTATGGCTACTTTTATCCAGTTCACTGTCTTCATTTTCTAATTCTCTCCTGTCTGTCCTGTACCCTGTCGCTCCAATTTTCTTGCTATGTCTAAGTTTATCCACTTTGGAGATATTTATCCACTTTGTCACATTTTCTTTCTGTGTCTCCTTTAACCAATTCACTGTCTTTATTTTTTATTTTTTTCCTGTCTGTCCTGAACCCTTTTGCTTTTTCATATTTTCATTCTATGTCTACTTTTATGAAACTCTCTGTTCATATTTTTTTAATTTATTCCTGTCATGTGCCCTGTCACTTTTAAGATTATATTTCCATGTGTGTGTCTATTTTTTACCTTATCCTTATTTTTAATTTTTTTCTCGTCTTTCCTAAATGCCATCGCTTATTACATTTGCTATGTCAACATTTATTGTTTGCTGTCCCTATTTTTTTTATTGTTTTCCTTCTCTTTCTTCCTGTACCCCACCCCTTTTAAATTTTCTTTCTATGTCTCCATTTATCTACTTTTCTGTCCCCATTTTTTAATTGTTTCTTGTGTTTCCTGTACCACTTCACTTTTAAAATTTTATTTCTGCGTGTGGTTTTGGATGGGATAGAGTTAGTTTTCTTCATAGTAGCTGGTACGGGGCTACATTTTGGATTTGTGCTGAAAACAGTGTTGATAACACAGGGATGCGTTAGTTATCGCTGAGCAGCGCTCGCACAGCGCCAAGGGCTTTTCTGCTCCTCACCCTGCCCCGCCAGCGAGCAGGCTGGGGGTGCGCAAGGAGATGGGAGGGGACACAGCCGGGACAGCTGACCCCAACTGCCCAAAGGGATATTCCAGACCGTATGACATCACGCTCAGCAATAAAACTGGGGGTGGAGGTTGTTGTTGTGGTGGGGGTTGCTCAGAACTGGGTGGTCATCGGGTGGTCGGTGGTGAGCAATTGTTTTCATTTGCACCGCTTGTTTTTTCTTGGGTTTTATTTTCCTCTCTCTTTGTTGGTTCCACCCGCCTTTTTTTTTTTAAATTTCTTATTAATTATTAAACTGTTTTTATGTCAACTTATGAGCTTCTTTCTCACATTTACCCTTCCAGTTCTCCCCCCATCCCACTGTGAGGGAGTGAGCAAGCAGCTGTATGGTGCTTAGTTGTCAGCCGGGTAAAACCTCAATGCTATGTCTACTGTTATGAAGCTGCCTTGCTATTTTTTATTTCCTGTCTGTCACGTACCCTGTCGCTTTTAAAATTTTCTTTCTATGTCTACTTTTAGCCAGTTCACTATCTTTATTTTTTAATTTTTTCCTCTCTGTCCTGTGCCCCGTCGCTTCTAAATTTCCGTTCTATTTTTTAAACTTTTCCTGTCTGTCCTGTACCCATCGCTTTTAAATTTTCTTTCCTCATCTATTTTTACCCAGTTTGCCGTCTTTAGTTTTTAATTCATTCTAGTCTGTCCTGTACCCAGTCGCTTTAAAAATTTTCTTTCTATGTCTCCCTCTATTCAGGTTTCTTCGCTGTTTTAAATTTTTTCCTCTCAATGTTTTCATGTGTGAATTTTTGTTTCTATCTTCACATTTATGCATTTTTCTATCTCTATTATTTACTTTTTTCCTATCTGTCCTCTATGTTGTCACTTTAAACATTTTCTCTCTATGTTCACTTTTATCAAGATGACTAACCCTATTTTTTATTATTTCCTGTGTCCTGTGTCACATTGCTTTCAAATTTTTTTCTATATCTACTTTTATCCAGTTCACTGTCTTTATTTTTCAATTTTCTTTCTATGACTCTGTTTATTTAGTTTGTTGTCCCTATTTTTTAGTTTTTTTCTCCTTTAATGCCTTCATTTTTCATTTTTTCCCTATGTCTACTTTTATCTAGTTTTCTGTCCCTATTTTTTAATAATTTTTTCCTCCTCTGCCTTGTACACTTTTGCTTTTAAAATTTTCTTTCTATGTCTACTTTTATCAAGCTGTCTATCCCTCTTTTTTAATTCTTTGTTGTTTGTCACGTACCCTGTTGCTTTTTAAGTTTTCTTTGCGTCTTATTTTTTTCCTTTTTCCCTCGGTTCATCCCGAGGCTTTAGAGGGTCTCCTCGGCACGCTTTTATCTCTGGAGCGTAATTTGTACCCCTCTCGGTCTGTCAGAACATCTCCTCGTCCTCAGAGCGGTCTTTTTGTCCTCTCCTCCATGTCGCTTGCCTCCAGTGGGTCAGCGTCTCCCTCACAACATCTATGCTCTGTTCAAATCCCCTCCCGAGTACCTTTGATGGACCTCGTGCCACCATCTGTCTCTCTGGCCACCTCAGCGCCCCTCTATTTCTGTTACGATGCTTCCTGCGAGCGTGCTTGTGTTCCACGACCATCCTTTAGTTCTGCAGCAGGCTTTGTATCTTTCTTATTCAGACACAACTCTTCCTCGGGCCTTCACTGTGCCCCAGAGCACACTTGCCTTCCCCTCCGCCATGTCGGATGCCTCCGTTCAGTCCCCAGTCCCCTGAGGACGTCTGTACTCTGTTCAGATCCCCTTCCGAGCACCTCATTGTGTCAGCAATACTTTGTTGGTCTCTGTCCCCCCCGGGGCCCTCTCGTTCCCATCACCACGCCTCCTGGGACTGTCCTCGTGGCCCACGGCACCCTTGGAGCTCTGCCGCCCTCTTTGTATCTCTCTCATTCAGACGGAACCCTTCCTCAGGCTTGCTCTGTGCCCCAGAGCTCTCTTACCTTGTTCACTGCCATCTAGGATGCCTCGATTCAGTCGCTCGTCCCCTGAGGACATCTGTACATTGCTGGGACACCTTCTTCAGTTTTGCATTGTGTCCCAGAGCCGCCTTCTGTCTCTCACTCTCAGCACCCCTTCTGCTGCCGTCATCGTGCCTCCCGACGCCATCCTCGTGCCCCACAGCCCTCTCTTGGCTCTGTAGCGCACTTTGCGCCCTTCTCCTCCCCGAGAACCTTTCCTGATGCCACCTTTCATCTCCGGGACGCTCTTGTTGTCCTCTATGCTAGCTAGGATACCTCTGTGCAGTCCCTGGTCCCCTGAGGACACATCATGACCTCGAGCCTTCTTCTGTCTGTCCCTCTCAGAACCCCTCTGCTACTGTCACGATGCCTCCCGAGGTCTTCGATGTTCCCTGCAGCACACTTTTGGCTCCGTAAGCCCCCTTTGGGCTCATTTTGTCACAATCGCACCTCTCCCAAGATCTCCGTTCCCAAATAAGAGCATTCTTTTTCTTCTCTATGCCAGCTAGGATGCCTCCCGAGACCTTCCTTGCGCTCCACAGCACTTTGGTGACACTGCCTCCCTTTCAATCTGTCTTATCCCTCTGAGCCTTTCACGACCCCTCTGCTCCCAGCCACCGTGCCTCCACAGACACCTTCTTTGTGTACCACAGCCCTGTCTGAGCTCTGTAGCGGACTTTGATCCTCTCGTGGTCCCTCAGAAACCCATCTGTGGGCTTTGTTTGTGCCTCAGAGCGCTCTGCCATCTAGGGTGCCTCCATTTGGTCCCCGGCCTCCTGACGACACCTGTACTCTGTTCAAATCCCCTCCGGACTTCTTCCTTGTGTCCCTGAGCCGCCTTTGGTGTCTTTGGCCCAACCGGGACCCCTCTAATGGTGTCACGATGCCTATCGATGCCTTCGAGGTTGCCCTTAGCACACTTTTAGCTTTGCAGCAGACCTCACATCCCTCTCGTTCCCTCAGAGGACTTCCCGAGTCCATATCTGTGACCCAGCCCAGTCATTCTGTCCTCTCTTCCCTCTAGCCGTGCCTCTATTTGTTCCCTGGCCCTCTGATGACATGTTTACTCGGTTCAGATCCCCTCTGGATTTAATCGCTGTGTCTCCAATCCTTTTTCTGTCTCTCTGGCTCCCTCGGGACATTTCTTCTCCCAGGTCGCGATGCCTCCTGAGACCTTCTCATGCTGCACATCCACTTGTAGCACTTCAGGTGGGGCCATCTTTGAGCCACAGAACACTCATTTGTTCCTCTACACTATCCAGGATTCCTGTGTTCAGTCCCCGGCCACCCGAGACCCTCTGTACTCTGCTCGGATGATCACCCGAGTTCCTCCTTGTCGTCCCTAAGCCTTCTTTTGTCCGTCAGCCCCCCTCAACACCCTCTCCTCACAGTCGCACTGCCTCCCGAGACCTTCCTCGTTCTCCACAGCACCTTGGAGCACTTTATCTCCCCTTCTATCTCTCCTGTTCCATGAAAGCGTCCCTTCTTTCTTTGTTACGCAGTGCTCCTTTGTCTTTCTCTTTGCCATCGAGGGTGTCTCTGTTCGGTTCCTCTCCCACTCAGTCATCTGTAGTTTGCCTAGACACCCTCCTGAGACTCCAAGGCCCTCGCTGTGTCTCCAAGCTTCTTTTCTTACCCTGCCCCCTCCTAATTCCTCTACTCTCTATAACAATGTCATCTGAGTCCTTTCTTGTACTCCACAGCACTCCAGCAGCGCTTTAGCTCCTTTCGATTTTATTTTTTTGTGCTCTTATCTACTCTTTGCCATTTAGGATGCCTTCGTTCAGCCCCCGGCCCCCTGAAACATCTGTACTTTGTTGAAATCCCCTTCAGAGTTCCTCATTGTTACCTCTGAGGCTCTTTGGTCTCTCAGGCCCCTCGGGACTCCTCCGCTCCCTTTGCCGAGCTCTCGCGAGAGATCCCCTATGCCCTAGAGCCCCGTTTTAGCTCGGGAAGGCACTTTGCACCCCTCTCTTCCCCTCAGAACCCTTCCTGAGTCTGCATCTGTTACCCCGTCGGTCTTTCTGTCCTCTCATCCTTTGGTGCGCCTCCATTGGTCCCCGGTCCCCTGAGGACACCTGTACTTTGTTCAATTCCCTTTTGAGCTCATTGCATCCCCGAGACTTCTTTGGTCTCTCTGGCCCCTTCGGGATCTCTCTAATCCCTGTGATGATGCCTCTTGTTCTGTCAGAACCTTTTCCAAAGCCATCTTTGTGCTCCGGAGCAGTCTTTTTGTTTTCTGCCTTACAGTCTGTTTCTATTTGGTAGCTGGTACCCCAAAGATGTCTATCGTCAGCTCAGATCTCCTCTTGAGGTTTTTCAGAGAAGGCAATGGCCTTCATCTATTTTTATCAACACATCTCCCGTGGTGTTTTTGTTCTGTTTTGCAATTTGTTTTTGTTCTAGCTACTTAGGTGTTAATTAGGCTGCTTCATACAGTGTCTGATACTTTCTTGTTTTTCCATGGTTTTTTGGTGTTTTCTGTCCTTTGGGACTCACCTAGTTCTCTTAAGGTAGTCATTCGGAGAGACCGTTGAGGTGACCCTGAATCATCGGCGATTTACAGTAAATAATTTACTTTGCAACCGGAGATATTGTTGAGAAGGGAGTCTTACGTGACCTAATTCTGCTTTGTCATTCGGTCCTATCCAGAAGGCAGTTCTGGTAGAATTTAGGTAGTATGCATGGTCTTGCTAGAAATTAAGTGTAACCCCATAGCATTTTGGGTTTTTAATAGGAAACTAAAGCACATGATTTTTCATAATAATACCATTATTGTATTTAACGAAGTACTTTCTTACAGAGCTTAGTAGGACATCTATCTTTTTCCATCTAAAGATTAAGAAAAGTAATTTGAAATTGTTTAGTTACCTACCCAGTCACGTTGTTGATGCAGTGTAGATGTAGTTGCAGTAAAAAGAGCAGGTATTGTCATTTCCAGTAAGGGTCGCTTTCTCTGCTCGGCACTTTGCACGCCGTGAACTGAAGGCAGATGAGAAAACTCCCTGCTGCTCCTCCGGCCGCCTTTATGCCTTCTGGTGGTTCACCCCTCCCCTTTCCCAGGGGATTGTGGGAAGGGTGGTGGGCGGGGCCCGGGGTATATGAGCCACAGGCCCTGCTGTATGAGCTCATTCTGCTCCTGGGCTTCTTTGGTGCTGGTGCTCTGCTGTTCCTTCAGTCCTTTGCAGCTTTTGAGCTGGTTAAGCTGTTTGGGCAGATGCATTTTGATGTTTAGAGAACCGGAGGTGTCTGTTTGAGGTAGGAACTTCAGGACTGGTCAAGGTTCAGCAGCATGTATAATGGAAAGTACACTTGTATGCAGCTGCTTTTGTTTCAGGTCAGTAATTTTGTTTTGAGTGTTCAGGGGTGGCATGATGGTTTAATAGGATGCATTTTTTCTTTATTCTAGGTGCATTGCATCTTCCTGGAATTCCTGGCTTTATTCAAGATGGAACCTCGTTTTCTTCACCAGCTTTGCTGTATGCTGCGTAAGTTGCTGATATCATCTCTCTTAACAGGGCTGATGGTGAGATTATCTGGCAGGGGTTAGGGTGAGCATCTTGTCTGCATCTGTATATGAAGCTTTGGTATTTTTTCGAGAAAGCAGCAGGGACATAAGGCGTAGTGTCTTTCAGGGTATGGCACGCTCATTGCGTTCCCGATCGCCTGCAGAATGCTGTCTTGTCCCTAGAACCTTTGCAGCTTGTGGCAGGCCCCTCATAAACTGTAAATGTCAGGAGTTCACTTCTCTTTGGTTTTGCAGGCACCCTGCGGACAGCCTTTGGAATTGGATGAGCGTTTGAGGAGAGCTGGGGTAGCGGCGAGGAGGAGCCCGGGGCTGGTGACTTCTCACGAGCGCAACGGTAGTTTTCTGTCTCTTGGTATCTTAGGTGGCACGAGCGATGACGGCCGCAGTGTCCGACACTGAATTCCTGCGGAGCAGGTGAGTGGAAGGCCATGTTGCTTTTTGAGGAGGAGGGGTTGTGGAAGAGGTCTGTGTCGACCGACAGGATGCTTACTGCTGGCACTGGTTTGTGTTTGTTTTTTTGGCAGGTGACGAAGAGGAGCCTGGCAACTGCAGGAATGTCCTGGTTCGCTGATGTGGTTTTTGTTGAGGATGGATTCAGACCCCTGGCCCTCTGACAGCTAAGTTGAGGGAGCAGGGATGGGGAGCGGGCCCCGGGGGAGGGGACGAGGTTGGGAACTGCAGGGAGGGGTTTGAAGTTAGCGTAGGGGAGAGGGCTGTCCAGGAACAGTACCTTTTGGCGGGTTACTTTTCAGCACAAGACTAGTGTGTGCCGGGCAGGGCAGTTCCAGCCTGTGTCTGTGTTGTTGTGGTGTTTGTATAGTCTGTCTTCTGTGTCTTAGACCTTTCTTGGGTCTCGATGTCCTCGTTGCTCTTGCTCTCAAGGAGCGCGGCATGCGCCTCGGGTGCCATCCTAGGGTCTCGAATGCCCGTACTCATCGCCTAGTGCCAATCGGGTGCTTCTTTTCTTGCGTTGCAAGCTTAAAGCGTGGATAGGTCTTGCTTCTCAGAGGCTTCCGGTCGGTCCTCTCTTTGCGGCATCGTTCTGGGCTGCGTCAGCAGCTCTGATCTTGAGTGGTCCGTTTTCACGGACACCTGTTCTGGGACTTCTTCCCTGCATCCCTAGGTGTATAGGTCTTTTAGCAAGGCTTCTTGTGCATGCTTCATCCCAGTTGCGGCCATATCTTTTTGCCATGGGCCACAGCATTTGACTCTTCTCGGGCCGCCATAGAATCTTCCTCATGGCCCCCTAGTCTTCTTGCCGAACTATGTCTCTGGTCCAAGAGTCATTCTTAGAGCTTGTTTTTATGTGTCTGGGTCATGCCATTTGTCTTGTTTGTGTGCAGTGTTGGTCTGTGCGTGTTTGTGTCTGGGTTGGAGCTGCTCTGCCTGGGGGCATAGCAGTGATAGTCAGCAAAAGAATAACAATAAGATTCTAAGGCTAACATGTTGATAAGCTTAGACTTTGTAGCAAAGGGTGTACAGTCCATTTCAGAGCAAGGAGCCATATACGCAGCAGCAAGGGGAGTTATTTCTGTAGCGCTATGCAGACGCATGGGGGATGACCAGATTTTTTAATGGCAGGCTCTAGTGAGAATCTAGATGGTATACCTAAATGGAAACAAGACCTCTGGAATTGTTAAGCTATCGCTCTGCATCCGGGTGACTTGTTCGATATTGCTTTTGCAGATGCAAGGAACGAGCCGCGTGCCTAAAGGCGGCGGAGGAGACGCGAGCAGAGCGCCGTGAGAAGGCGGGTCAGTGCGTGGTATCGGAGGGAAGATGCGACCGGTGGCTAGATGACTAGCTTATAGGTTTTGGGTTTTTTCATTTTGAAGGTGGGAAGCAGGACATCAGCACCGGAGCCGACTCGGGCAAGATGATCCCTTGACTAGCGGGCTGAAGTAGGAGTTACTTTTTTCAGGTGTTGTAGTGTTGGTGAAGTTGTAAGCATCTCTTGTTGTGTGCACCTTATAGGCGTACCCGAGCCTGAACGTGCCGACCTGTAAACAGCGGAGGCAGGGCAGGCGAGCGGTCGAGGTAAAGGAGCGGGAGATGGGAATCAGTATGGGCAGGCTGCGGTTTTGGGCAGTATCTCAGGACGTGCGTTTTTGTTCTTTGTGGTTTTTTTTCAGGTGCCGCAAGCAGGCTTGGAAGGGCAAAGCCGCATGCCAATGCAAGCGCAACGGTAGCTTTCTGTCTTTAGTATCTTCGGCGGCAGAAGCAATGACGGCTGCAGCGTCCGACACCGGAATTCCTGTGAAGCGGTGAGCGGAAGGCCACGTTGCTTTTGAGGAGGAGGGCGTTGTGGAAGAGGTCTGTGTCGACTGACACGATGCTTACTGCTGGTACTGGTGGCTTTTTTTTTGGCAGGTGACAAAGAGGAACCTGGCAACTGCGGGAATATGTTGGTTTGCTGATGTGGTTTTTGCTGAGGATGGATTCAGACCCCCGGCCCTCTGACAGCTAAGTTGAGGGAGCAGGGATGGGGAGCGGGCCCCGGGGGAGGGGACGAGGTTGGGAACTGCAGGAGGGGTTTTGAAGTTAGCGTAGGGGAGAGGGCTGTCCAGGAACAGTTCCTTTTGGGCAGCTAAAGAAGCAGGTTACTTCTCGTACGATGCTAGTGTGGGCAGGGCAGGCAGTTCCAGCCTGTGTCTGTGTTGTTGTGGTGTCTGTGTAGTCTGTCTTCTGTGTCTTAGACCTTCCTCGTGTCTCGATGTCCTCGTTGCTCTTTTCACTCAAGGAGCGCGGCATGCGCCTCGGGTGCCATCCCTAGGGTCTCGAATGCCCGTACTCATCGGCCTAGTGCCAATCGGGTGCTTCTTTTCTTGCGTTGCAAGCTTAAAGCGCGGATCGTCTTTGGAAGCTTCTGGTCGGTCCTCTCTTTGCGGCGTCGTTCCGGGCTGTGTCAGCAGCTCTGTTCTCTAGCCATCCATTGTCACGGACTGGGACGACTTCCCTGTGTCCTCACGTTCTTAGGTCTTGAAGCCAGGCTGCTTGCGCATCCATCATCTCTGTTTTGCCAGTAACTTCTTTTAACGGGCCATTATGTTCAACTCTTTTTCTGGGCCTGCCATAAAGTCTCCTCGCCTCACTGTTGCACCCTGTAGGTCTTTGTGCCCAACAGAGTTTCCTGTCTGGGAGTCATTCTTCTTGCTGAGAGTTTTCTCTCGTCTTTGAATCGCATTGTTTGTAGCGTTCTGCGTAGTGTCGGTATGTGCGTGTGCGTGTTTGGCTCGGAGCTGCTCTGCCCAGGGGTGTGGAGTCAGGGGTAGGTGGAATAGCGAAAAGAGTCTACGGTTAATATGTTGATATGCCTCAACCATGTAGGCAAGGCTTGTACAGTCATCTCGGATGGAGTAGCTGCCGGCAGACTGCGTGGACAGTCATTTCAGTAGCGTTTTATGGAGACGATTGGAGCCTTCTGGAGGGCTGTTCAGCGGTAGGGAAGCAGACTGAATCTCAAAGGTGTGAAGGCTGGTATGTGTGGGGCTTAAAGTTTGGTCTGTTTTTTTTTTTTTTTTAATGGCAAGCTGTAGCTGGACTCTAGATGGTATCCTAAATAGAAACAAGACCTCTGGAACTGTTAAGCTACTGATTGGCATCTGGGTGACTTGTTTAATAATTTTTTTTTCAGATGCAGAGGGACAAGATACGCACACAAAGAGCGATGGAGGAGAGTTGAGCGCCGTGACAAGGTAGGTCGGCATGTGGTGTTGGAGGGAAGGTGGGACTGGTGGCTATATGACTACATTATGGTGCGTGGTCTGTTGTGGTGTGGGGTGTTTTTTTTTTTTTTTGAAGGTGTGAAGCGATGAGCAAAGCAGGATATCGGCACCGGAGCCGACTCGGGCAAGGTGAGCAATGTCTAGTGGGCTGCAGTAGCGGTTGTTTTTCAGGTGTCATAGTGTTGGTGAAGTTGTAAGCAATTGTTTGTTTGTGTTCACAGGTGGGACCCGAGCCTCAACGTGGCCGCCCAAAGCGACGGAGGCCAGGCGGGCGAGCGGCCAGGTATAGGAGAGGGTAAGAGGAGTTGCTGCGGCCAGGCTGTGGTTTCAGGCAGTATCTCAGCATGTGCATTTTTCTTCATTTTTTTTCAGGTGCCGTACGCAGCCTCAGAGGGGCGAAGCCGCGTGCTGATAGAGCAGTCTAAGGTGAGGCGGTTGTGGGCCGGGTCAGTGTCTAGTAGCACAGTATTGTATGGCAGCTCAGTTAAGCGTTTCTCTCCTGGTTTTCAAGGCACCGTGCGGGCTGCCTTTGGAATTGGATGTGCAGTTGAGGTGAGCTGGGGTAGGAGCGAGGAGGAGCGCGGGGCCGTGACTTCTCCCAAGCGCAACAGTAACTCTTTTTTTTTTTTCTCGGTCTCTTGGGTGCCACAAGCGACGGTGGCCGTGGCGTACGACTCTGGAACGAGCAAGGTGAGCGGAATGCCAACAGCACATTTGAGGAGGGGGTGTTGTGGAAGAGGCCGGCATTGATCGATGTGATGCTTACTGCTGGCACTATTTGGTTTTTTATTGCAGATGAAGAAGAGGAACACGTGACTGTAGGAACCTCCCAGTTAGCTGACATGGGTGTGGCTTTTTTTGTCGAGGATGGATTCAGACCCCCGGCCCTCTGACAGCTAAGTGAGGGAGCAGGGATGGGGAGCGGGCCCGGGGGGAGGGACGAGGTTGGGAACTGCAGGGAGGGGTTTGAAGTTAGCGTAGGGGAGAGGGCTGTCCAGGAACAGTTCCTTTTGGGCAGCTAAAGGAAGCAGGTTACTTCTCGGTACGATGCTAGTGTGGGCAGGGCAGGGCAGTTCCAGCCTGTGTCTGTGTTGTTGTGGTGTCTGTGTAGTCTGTCTTCTGTGTCTTAGACCTTCCTCGGGTCTCGATGTCCTCGTTGCTCTTTTTCACTCAAGGAGCGCGGCATGCGCCTCGGTGCCATCCCTAGGGTCTCGAATGCCCGTACTCATCGGCCTAGTGCCAATCGGGTGCTTCTTTTCTTGCGTTGCAAGCTTAAAGCGTGGATAGGTCTTGCTTCTCAGAGGCTTCCGGTCGGTCCTCTCTTTGCGGCATCGTTCTGGCTGCGTCAGCAGCTCTGATCTTGAGTGGTCCGTTTTCGTGGATACCTGTTCTGGGACTTCTTCCCTGCATCCCTACATTTCTTACGGTCATCCTACGTTCTTAGGCTCCTTGCACGTTCCTCATCCCTGTTGCAGCCATGTCTTTTTGTCACGGGCCACAGTGCTCGACTCTTCTCGGGCGCCATAGAGCCTTCTTCATGGGCCCCTTGGTCTTCTCACCCGATGATGTCTCTTGTCCCAGAGTCATTCTTAGAGAGCTTTTTTTATGTGTCTGGGTCATGTCATTTGTTCTTGTGTGCAGCGTTGGTCTGTGCACGTTTGTGTCTGGGTTGGAGCCGCTCTGCCTGCGGGCATAGCGGTGGTAGCCAGCAAAAGAGTAACAACAAGATTCTAAGGCTAATGTGTTTGATAAGCCTAGACTTTGTAGGCAAAGAGCATACAGTCCATTTCAGAGCAAACAGCCAGGTAGGCAGCAGGCGAGGAGAGTATTCCTGTAGCGCTATGCAGAGACCCGGGGCACGACCAGATTTTTTTTTTATGGCAGGCTGCTGTTGGATGCCAGATGGTATTCCTAAATGGCATCAAGACCTCTGGAATCGTTAAGCTATCATTCAGCATCCAGGTGACTTGTTTAATAATAATTTTTTTCAGATGCAGAGGGACAAGATACGCACCAAACAGCGACGGAAGAGGTAAGCGGAGCGACGTAAGAAGGTGGGTCGGTGAGTGTCGTCGGAGGAAGATGTGACCGGTGGCTAGATGACTAGCTTATAGGTTTTGAGTTTTTTATTTTGAAGGTGGGAAGCAGGATATTGGCATAGAGCTCTCTCGGGCAAGGTGACCCTGTCTAGCGGGCTGAAGCAGCAGTTACTTTTTCAGGTGTCGTAGTGTTGGTGAAGTTAGAAGCGTCCCTTGTTGTTTGTCTCTTATAGGTGGTACCCGAGCCTCGACGTGGCAACCTGTAAACAGCAGAGGCAGGGTCAGCGAGCGGCCGAGGTAAAGGAGCGGGAGATGGGAATAGGTGCGGTCAGGCCGTGGTTTTGGGCAGTATCTCAGCATGTGCTTTTTGCTTTGGTTTTTTTTCAGATGCTGCAAGCAGGCTCGGAGGGCGAAGCCGCATCTGACGAGCGGTCTGAGAAGGTGAGGCTGTTGTCGGCCGGGTCGGTGTCTAATAGCAAAGGTTGTATGGCAACTCCGTAAGCATTTCTCTTTGGTCTTGCAGGTACCCTGAGGGCAGCCTTGGAATGGATGAGCATTTGAGGTGAGCTGGGGTAGTGGCGAGGAGGAGCACGGGGCCGGTGACCTCTCACGAGCGCAACGGTAGCTTTCTGTCTTTGGTATCTTAGGTGGCACGAGCAATGATGGCCGCAGCGTCCGACACTGGAATTCCTGTGGAGCGGGTGAGCGGAAAGCCACGTTGCTTTTGAGGAGGAGGGCGTTGTGGAAGAGGTCTGTGTCGACTGAACGATGCTTACTGCTGGTACTGGTGGCTTTTTTTTTGGCAGGTGACAAAGAGGAACCTGGCAACTGCGGGAATATGTTGGTTTGCTGATGTGGTTTTTGCTGAGGATGGATTCAGACCCCCGGCCCTCTGACAGCTAAGTGAGGGAGCAGGGATGGGGAGCGGGGCCCGGGGGGGGGACGAGGTTGGGGAACTGCAGGGAGGGGTTTTGAAGTTAGCATAGGGGAGAGGGTGTCGGGAACAGTCCCTTTGGGCCTGTAAGGGAGCGGGTTACTCTTCAGCATGACGCTATCCTTGTGCCGGGCAGGGCAGTTCCAGCCTGTGTCTGTGTTGTTGTGGTGTCTGTGTAGTCTGTCTTCTGTGTCTTAGACCTTCCTCAGGGTCTCAATGTCCTCTTTTCACTCAAGGAGCGGGCATGCGCCTCGGGTGCCATCCCTAGGGTCTCGAATGCCCGTACTCATTGGCATAGTGCCAATCGGGGCGCCGCTTTTCTTGCGTAACAAATGTAAAGTGTGGATCGGTCTTGCTTCTCGGCAGCTTCCGGTCGGTCCTCTTCTGCTCTCTTGTTCCAGGCTGTGTCAGCAGCTCTGTTCTCTAGCCATCCGCTTTCACGGACCGGGGCTTCTTCCCTGCGTCCTCGACGTTCTTAGGTCTTGAAGCCGGGCTTCTTGCGCATCCATCATCTTAGTTTTGACAGCAACTTCTTGTAACGGGCCATCACGTTAAGACTCTTTTTCTGGGGCTGCCGTAGAGCCCTCCCTGCCTCACCGTTGAAGCCTTGCAGGTCTCCTTGACTGACAGCATCTCCCGTCTGGGAGTTGTTCTTCTTGCTGAGAGTTTTCTCTCATCTTTGAGTTTGCGTTGTTTGTGGTGTCGGTCTGTGCATGTGTGTGTTTTGGCTTGGAGCTG
The DNA here is from genome assembly GCF_018139145.2 of Gymnogyps californianus. Classification (NCBI taxonomy): domain Eukaryota; kingdom Metazoa; phylum Chordata; class Aves; order Accipitriformes; family Cathartidae; genus Gymnogyps; species Gymnogyps californianus. The sequence continues at coordinate 377,210 of NW_026114312.1, read as the reverse complement.
CTCTGCCTGGGGTGTGGAGTCAGGGTAGGTGGAATGGGAAAAAGAGTCTATATTGGAATTGGATGAGCATTTGAGGTGAGCTGGGTATTAGCAAGGAGGATCACGGGGCCGGTGACTTCTCAAGCACAATTGTACGTTGGTGTGTCTTAGTATCTTAGTAGCCAAAAGCTACGATGAGGGTAAGGGGAATGCTACGGCCCTTTTGAGGAGGGAGGTGTTGTGGAAGAGGTCGGTGTTGACTGGTGCGATGCTGTCAGCACTGTTTTGTCTTTTGGTTTTATTGCAGATGATGAAGAGCTTGGCAACTGTAGGAACATGCTGGCTAGCTGATGTGACTTTTTTGTCGAGATGGATTCAGACCCCTGGCCCTCTGAAAGCTAAGTTGAGGGAGCAGGGATGGGGAGCGGGCCCCAGGGGAGGGGACGAGGTCGGGAACTGCAGGGAGGGGTTTTGAAGTTAGCGTAGGGGAGAGGGCCGTCCAGGAACTCTTCAGCACAAGACTAGGGTGGGCAGGGCAGTTCCAGCCTGTCTCTGTGTTGTGTAGTTTGTGTAGTCTGTCTTCTGTGTCTTATACCATACCTTTATCAGGTTCTTAACGTCTTTGTAGCTCTTTGATCGGCAGCACCTCGGTAGCCTTCCCGAGAGTCCGAGCGCATCGCCTCATTGGCATAGCACCCATCGAGCCTTCTTGTCTTGCAATTGTAGCTTAAAAGCGTGGATCGGTCTGGCACGCGTCGCGCCGTAGATGTTTTTGAGCGGTCATCTCTCGAGGTGGTGAGCTAGGTGGGCGCTTGTGGCGCGCTGCTCTTGAGAATTCTGTTTGTACAGAGTTGTCTTCTAGGGTTTCGTTCCCATGTTCTTAACGGTCTTAGGTCTTAAAGCCTGGCTTCTTATGCATCCATCATTCTGGCTTTGATGGTAGCTTTCTCTCTCGCGAGGCCGCAGCGGTCACCTCTCTTTCTCGAGGCCGCTATAAAAAGCATCTGCGCCATCGTGGCACCGTAGGGCTTCTCTGTCGGCCACAATCTTCCCTACGGCAGTCGGTCTTCTCGCTCGCGGTTGTCTCGTGTCTCACGGTCACGTTATTTGTGGCGTCTGTGTGCGGTGTCGGTCTGTGTCGGGGTTGGAGCTGCCCTGCCCAGGGGTGTAGCAATGCGGTGTAGCAAGGCACGGTGTTGTGATAATATGTTGATCTCTCAAATTGTTTGACAAAGAACCGTACGGTTCATCTCTGGGCCAGTAGCTGTAGACAGCTGCCACAGAGTTTATTTTCATTGCGTTTGCAGGTGCCGGAGGTCAGACTCTGGCCTTCTGGGAGCGGCAGTTTGCGCGGCGGTCCGAGCGGGTTGAATCTTGAATGTGCCTTAGCTTGTATATGTGGGGCTCAATATCTGGGGTTTGGTTTTTCCTTTTTTTTATTCCCGGGGTGTAGTTAGAAGGCACACGCAAAAAGAAGACGGACCTTTTGTCTCGCCAAGCTATCGGTCCAGCATCCGGGTGACTCGCTTTACACGGTTTGTTTGGGTTTTTTCCGATGCGGAGCGATGAGCCGCGTGCCGAAGGACGACGGAAGAGGCGAGCAGAGCGCCGGGTGAAGGCGGGCCGGCGTCTGATGTCGGAGGATCGGCACAAACTGTCGGCGGTTCTGACTGGCTTATGCTTTTTCAGTTTATGCTTTCTAGATGCAAATCGATGTATGAAGCGGGATATCCGCACCGGAGCGGACTTTGGCAAGGTGAGCGATGAACCCGGTGTGCTGAAGTAGCGCTTCTTTGTGGTGTCGTATTATTGATGTAGCTAAAATCATACTTTGTGTTTCAGATTTACAGAGGGCGGGCAGGGCTCGGCACAGAGGACCGAAGAATCTGACTCTGAGCGGCCGAGGTAAGGAGCGGGAGAGAGGAAGCGCCGTGAGCGGCGGAGGATTTGGGCGATATGTCAGCATGTACTTTTTTCTCTTTTTTTGGCAGGGGCCGTGCTCCTTTGCAGAGGGGCGAAGCTGCACAGCCACAAGCGGTTCGAGAAAAGGCGAGAGACTCGTTAAGCGGTCTGCTCCGGCTCAAATTTCCGAGGAGCTCACGGTAACTCGGCCGAGCGTTTTGTCTTTGGTTTTGCCGGTGCCGCGAAGGCTTTCCTCAAACGGCTGAGGATTGAGGCGAGTCGGCGGAGGAGAGAGGAGCGGCAGGGTGGGAACCGCAGAGCGGGTTATCGCTTCCGATTACGACGGGCGCTTTATCTCTCCGGTTTTCTGGCTTCCACGGGAGATGCTGGCCGCAACAACTGATTTTTTGGGAGCGGCGTGGCACTTGCGGGGAGGGTGTCGTCGCAGTAGAGGTCGGCGCCGGCCGGCGTGTCGGTGACTGGCGGCGCTCTGTGTTGCGGGTGATGAAGAGGAATCCGGTGAATGCGGGAGCATCCCGGTTAGACGATGTGCTCCTGATGAGGATGGATTCTGGATCCCGTCCTCTGAAAGGTAAGTCAAGGGGCAAAAGCGGCGGGTGGGGGGGGGGGCAGAAGGAGGTTTAATGTCAGGGTTGCAGAGAGGGCTATTTAGGCTCCATTAAGTCTGGGGGTGGATAGCGGGCCCGGGGTCCGTTCTGCAGGATGCGAATGTTCCGGCCCGTGTCCTAGCGTCATTTGCGTCGTGCGCGTTCCGTCTCATACGGTGCTTTTTGCAGGTCTCTATGTTCTGGCCCACGGCCTCTGCACTCGTCACGCACCTCGGTAAGGCGTCTGTAGGGTCTCTAATGCCTTGTGGTTTCGCATAGGGCCTGTCGAGCGCTTCGGGTCTCGTGAAGGGAGCCTTGAGGGTGTTTTGCATCATGGATGTTGCCGGACGGTCGCCTTTGCGGAGGCGATCCGGGCCGGAACGACAGCTCTGCTCTTTGAAAGTTGTGTTTCTGTGGAGATCCCCTACAGCATTTCATCCCTGTGTCCTTACGGGCTTAGGTCTTAAAGCCTGACTTGTCACACATCCGTTGTTTCTGGGTTTGTATTGCATTGCAACGCTCTAACCGGTTTTGACTGCCATCTGAGACCGCCTCGCTTTTGCAGCGCTTTGTGTCGTATTGCATTGTATCGCTCCGTCTTTGGTTTTGTATCGCATTGCTCTGTACTTGTATCAGCTGAGACCTGAGACTGCCTTGCATTGTACAACCCCGTATCGTGTTTTGTCTCATTGCAGCGCTCTGTATTTGTATCGACTGCCGTCTGGGACATCTTGTGTTGTGTTGCTCTCTATTTGAATTTGTACCGCATTGTTTGGCTCTGTATCGGTTTTGTATTGTATTGCTCTATATTTGAAATTGTACTGCCATTTGAGACTGTCTTGCATTGTATGGCCCTGTATAGCATCTTGTCTCACGTTGCAGCGCTCCGTATTTGTATCGACCGCCGTTTGAACCGTCTTGCATTGTATCGCTCTGTATTTGGTTTTGTGTTGCATTGTATCGCTCTGTATTTGGTTTTGCGTTGCATTGTACGGCCCTGTATTGTGGGTTCGCATTGCAGCGCTCCGTATTTGTATCGACCGCCGTTTGAGACCGTCTTGCATTGTATCGCTCTGTATTTGGTTTTGTGTTGCATTGTACGGCCCTGTATTGTGGGTTTCGCGTTGCAGCGCTCCGTATTTGTATCGACCGCCGTTTGAGACCGTCTTGCGTTGTATCGCTCTGTATTTGGTTTTGTGTTGCATTGTACGGCCTGTATTGTGGGTTTTGCGTTGCAGCGCTCCGTATTTGTATCGACCGCCGTTTGAGACCGTCTTGCGTTGTATCGCTCTGTATTTGGTTTTGTGTTGCATTGTACGGCCCTGTATTGTGGGTTTGCGTTGCAGCGCTCCGTATTTGTATCGACCGCCGTTGAGACCGTCTTGCGTTGTATCGCTCTGTATTTGGTTTTGTTGCATTGTACGGCCCTGTATTGTGGGTTTTGCGTTGCAGCGCTCGTATTTGTGACCGCCGTTTGAGACCGTCTTGCGTTGTATCGCTCTGTATTTGGTTTTGTTGCATTGTACGGCCCTGTATTGTGGGTTTTGCATTGCAGCGCTCCGTATTTGTATCGAGCCGTTTGAGACCGTCTTGCATTGTATCGCTCTGTATTTGGTTTTGTGTTGCATTGTACGGCCCTGTATTGTGGGTTTTGCGTTGCAGCGCTCCGTATTTGTATCGACCGCGTTTGAGCGTCTTGCATTGTATCGCTCTGTATTTTTTGTATTGCATTGTATCGCTCTGTATTTGGTTTTGTTTGCATTGTACGGCCCTGTATTGTGGTTGCGTTGCAGCGCTCCGTATTTGTATTGACCGCCGTTTGAGACTGTGTTGCATTGTATTGCTCTGTATTTGGTTTTGTGTGCATTGGTACGGCCCTG
>NW_026114312.1:339483-372341 GCF_018139145.2 Gymnogyps californianus | reverse complement strand
ATCCTTTTTCATAGCCTTATGTATTGCAGCACTGGAGACTGGATTTTTTTTTTCTTTTTTCAGAAGATCCCCTATATGGTTTTACTTCTAGCTCACTGGTTTTTTGTAAGAAATGAAACTTTAAAAAAGTTAAATTGTATAACTTGCAAATTGACTTGCATTGTTTAAACTGTAACTGCCAAACAGCTGTAGCATGTAATTTAGGTGTACTTAAGCGGTTAGGTATTTTGTCTAAATCTTGAAAAAGACGGGCAACTGAATGTTACGGGTTTTTTTTCCCTGATCTTTTGACGGAGTGCTCTGAAGTACTTTATTTCTGTCTGGCTTTCAATGGTGCATTTCCCTGGCATTTCGGTAGCATCTCTCTTGGGCAGTGCAGCTGGCCAGATGTCCATCCTAACTATGTAACACAAAAAAAACCCTAGTCAACTTATAGCTGTGTATGTTGGAGACAGGTAATTTAATGGTATCAATTCACAGCTATGCAAGTTAAACTAATGCAAAAGGAAAATCAAATACTTTTATAGTATAGGTATCTTTATTGGATGTATATAAACATATGCACACTTTTTAGTATAAAGTGAATTACTGAGATTTATTCTTTATTTTTTATTTCACTCTTTAAAGTTTTATGCTTCACTTCCAATTTTGTTGAGGAGGCAAGCAAGACGTGTTATTTTAATATGCTGAACTATAGTTTGGGATTTTGTTTTTCAGATGCGGTGGTGTAAGTGTCTTGTGATGCTCAGCAGATCCCCCCCAGCCCAGCTTTGCCTGCCCGTGGCTAAGAATACTCACCGTAAGGGGCCAGCCCTATGTCTGGAGGCTCTGGGCTCTCTCTGCAGCAGTTGCCCCGCAGGTGCGGCAGCAAGGGCCGTGTGGGGGGGAGTGCGGGGCCGAGAGGGATCGGGGACGTTTGTTGCCCTGGGGAGCCCCTCCCAGCGTGGGAACGGAGGGGGAAACATCCCAGAGCAGAGCCTGAGCAAGGGATGTGGCACCGTCCTCTGGCACACTGCCCCCGCCCCGCCTCCCCGGCGCAGCAGTTGCCAGCTTACAAGAGAGGGGCTGAGGGAGCTGCAACTGTTTGGGGGGACCACTCCCCAAAGCATGTCCCCCGGGCCCCCGGGTCCGTGGGTGGCGCCCGCCCCCCCCTTCCCTCCCCCCCCCGGCCACCGTGTCCGTGGCTCCCGCCCCCCTCCCCCGGCCCCCGTGTCCGTGGGTGGCTCTCGCCCCCCCCTCCCCGGCCCCCGTGTCCGTGGGTGGCTCTCGCCCCGCCCCCCTCCCCCCGGCCCCCGTGTCCGTGGGTGGCTCCGCCCCCCCCCCCCCGGCCCCCGTGTCCGTGGGTGGCTCCGCCCCCCCCCCCCGCCCCCTGTCCGTGGGTGGCTCCGCCCCCCCCCCCCCCCGCCCGGCCCCCGTGTCCGTGGGTGGCTCTCGCCCCCCCCCCCCGCCCGGCCCTGTCCGTGGGTGGCTCTCGCCCGCCCGGCCCCGTGTCCGTGGGTGGCTCCCGCCCCCCCCCGCCCGGCCCGTGTCCGTGGGTGGCTCCCGCCCCCCCCCCCGCCGGCCCGTGTCCGTGGGTGGCTCCCGCCCCCCCCCCCCCCGGCCCCGTGTCCGTGGGTGGCTCCCGCCCCCCCCCCCCCCCGGCCCCGTGTCCGTGGGTCTCCGCCCCCCCCCCCCCGGCCCCGTGTCCGTGGGTGGCTCCCGCCCCCCCCCCCGGCCCCCGTGTCCGTGGTGGCTCCCGCCGCCCCCCCGGCCCGTGTCCGTGGGCGCTCTGCCCCCCCTGCGCCGTGTCCCTGCTGCTGGCCCTGTGCCGGAGGCTCCGGGCTCTGTCTGCAGCAGTTGCCCGCAGGTGCGCAGCAAGGGCTGTCTTGGGGGGAGAGTCCGGGGCCGAGAGGGAGCGGGGACGTCTGTTGCCCTGGGGAGTCCCCTCCCAGCGGGGGAAGGGAGGGGAAACATCCCAGAGCAGAGCCTGAGCAAGGGATGTGGGATCCATCCTCTGCACACTCCCCCCGGCCCGTCTTCCCCCCGTGGGGCAGTTGCCAGCCTGCAGGACAGGGGCTGGGGAGCTGCAACTGTTTGGGGGAGCACTCCCCCTTTATTTTCCTAGCAGAGCCCCCTTTGGGGGGGGGGGGCGTGTACATATGTAAATAGCATTATTAAAGTAAGGAGCTGCCGGTTGGGGCTGTTTCCCTCATTTTGTGCCTTTTTGGGGGGGTGAATAAAAAGGGAGGAATGGGGGGGTCTGGGGAGGTGAAGATGTCATTTGGGGCACCAGTGTCACTGGGGGAGGCGTTGCCTTGGCAGAGGGGCAGGTGAGTGGTGGATGGGGGGTCACAGCCCCAAAACGCGTGAAAATTCATGGATGGGGGTTTAAAAAATACTAAAAACTGTAAATATGGGTGTGAGGTGTTGAATTGAGACAAAGATCTCATTTTTATAGGTATGTTGAAAATAATATTCTTTTATATATAGAAAAGGATTTCAAAATACAAACCTATACTATATTAAAGGACTTTAGAATATTAAAAAAATTCTACATAGAGCTATATGTAGAGTTTTAAAAACAAAAGTAACTCATGTATATATAAATTAAAAAATAAAGGACTTTAAAATGCCAAAAAATTTTCACATTTTCTATATGAAGGAATTTAAAATAGAAAAAAGTCTGAGTAGGTAGATCTAGCTACACTACACTATGTAACACTTAGTAAGTCTAAGTGGAGATGTCTAAAAAGATGCCTAGGTGTCAAGATACCTAATCGGTCAAAAGACATAGAGTCTAAACCCATATTCTGTATAGTAAGTGGAAATAGATATAGGTGTAAATAGAGATAATATGTATATGTCTAAATACATATGCTATATAATATGTTGAAATACATATTTGCACAGGTATCTGTCTGACTAAAAGATACTCTACACTCTTCTAGATGATGTGTTGCAGGTTATCCTAGGTGAGTTACCTGCTATGGATTATCCCTGGTGTAGGTGATCCCATGCCTGTCTCCCCATCCATGCATGTCTCCCATTCACCCGGCCCCCGCGTCCGTGGGTGGCTCCCGGGCCCCCCCCCCGGCCCCGTGTCCGTGGGTGGCTCCCGGCCCCCGCCCCCCGGTCCCCCCCTTGTGTCCGAGGGTGGTTGCCGCCCCCCCACCCGGTCCCGGCCTCTGTGTACGTGGGTGGCTCCGCCCCCCCCCCGGCCCCCGTGTCCGTGGGTAGCTCCCACCCCCCCCCCGTGTCCGTGGTACTCCCACCCCCCCGGCCCCTGTCCGTGGGCTCCCCCCCCCCCCCCCGGCCCCCGTGTCCGTGGGTGTCTCCCGCCCCCCCCCCGGCCCCCCGTCCGTGGGTGTGCCCCCCCCCCCCCCCCGTGTCCGTGGATGGCTCCCGCCCCCCCCCCCCGTGTCCGTGGCTAGCTCCCGCCGCCCGCCCCCCCCCCCGGCCCCCGTGTCGTGGCTGGCTCCCGCCCCCCCGCCCGCCCTGTCTGGGTGGCTCCGCCCTGTGTCTGGAGGCTCCTGGCTCTCTTTGCACCGGGCGCCCCCACGTGGGGCAGCGAGGGCTGTCTGGGGGGGGAGAGTTCGCGGCCAAGAGGGACCCGGGACGTTTGTTGCCCTGCGGAGCCCCTCCCAGCGGGGGAACGGAGGGGAAAACCTTGTGCCTTTTGGGGGGGAATGAAAAGGGGAGGCCTGGGGGCCTGGAGGTGAGGGTGTCATTTGGGGCACCAGTGTCACCGGGGGAGGTGTTGCCTTGGCAGAGGGGCAGGTGAGTGGTGGACGGGGGGGTCACAGCCCAAAACTGCCTGAAGATTCATGGATGGGGGGTTTAAAAAATAGGAAAAACTGTAAATATGCGTGTGAGGTGTTTGAAATAGAGAAAAAGATCTCATTTTTATATATTGAAAAATAGTATTGTTTTATAGATATTTAAAGGATTTCAAAATAAAAACCTGTATCTACTATATCATATAAAGGATTATAGAGTATAAAAAAATTTAACTAGGGATATATATGTAGGCTTTTAAAATAGAAAAATAGCTCGTGTATATATAAATTAAAAAATAAAGGACTTATAAAAATATCTTTTTTTGTATTCTTACATGAAGGAATTTAAAACAGAAAAAAGTCTGACTAGGCAGAGCTATCTCCACTACACTATGTAACCCTTACTAAGTCTAAGTGGAGATGTCTAAAAAGATGCTTAAGTGTCAAAATACCTAATAGCTCGAAAGATAAATAGTCTAAACAGATATTCTATATGATTAACGGAAATAGGTCAGTGTAAATAGAGAAAATACGTCAGTCTAAAGAGATAATGTGTCTCAATAGATATTCTGGATTATCTGTTGCAGATCATCCCAGGTGAGTTATCTGTTGTGGATTATCCCAGGTGGACCCCCTGGTGTAGGTGAACCCATGCATGTCCGTCCCCTCACTGTGTCCGTGGGTGCCCCCCCCCCAAGCTACTGTGCCACCGGACCTGTGGGTGCTGCCTGCATCTGCCGTCTCTGGATGTTTCTCCGTTTCTGCCCCGCTCCCTGTCCATTTTCTCTTATCCTTTCTGTCCTCCATCGTCTCCCTTTTTGCTTGTATATCTGCATACCACTGCCTGTCTCATCGTTTCTCGCTATATCCCCCTGCCCAGCTCGCTGTCCCATTATTCCCCTCTGTCCTGATCCCTGGCCTTTTTTCTCATCCTGCAGTCCATCACAGCCACGGAGTGCGTGACCGAGCGAGGCTGCGTGTCTAGGAAGTTTCATCTCGTAAGAGCTGTGAGACACCCACGTATTCTCTTAGGTGCAGGACAGCCAAGCGACCGGAGTTACAGAAGAGGAAGGGAGGAGAGCAGGAGAAAGAAGTGTCTGAACTGACAAATTCTTCTGGCAGCGCTGAGAGCGAGAGCTGCGGTGAGTCCTGGGCCCTTGGGGCCCTGACACCCCTCCTCTGTGTCCCCGGTCCCTCCCCTGGCCCCCTCTCTTTCCCACGCTGCTGTGATTTTCTTTGCTTCCCTGTACCTCTCCTCTTTTCCTCTATTCTTCTGTCCTGCTCCCTCTTCCTCTCTCGCTTTCTCTCTCTTGTTCTACCGCTCCCTTTTCTTTTTCTCCCTGCGTTTTTGTCCTGTTCTCTCTTTCCTTTTGTCATCCTTCGTCTCTGTCCTGCAGCCCATCGCTGTTTTTTCCTTTGCCATCTCTTTGTCCTGAGCTGCACCTGTCTCTCTACCCATCCCTAATTTTCCTTTTCCATTTCTCTGTCCCGCTTTCAGTCCCTGTTTTTTTTTCTGGCTCCATCTCCCTGTCATTCTCCCTGTTGCTCTTGCGTGCTCTCTCTCCCGGTGTCCTGCTCCCCGTAACTCTCTTTTTTGCTGTATCCCATTTTCTTCCTCCCTGTTTTTCCTCCACTTGCTTCTGTATCCCTCCTTCCTTCCTCCTGTCCTTCCTCCCCCTACCCCCTGCCTCTGGCCTGCCGCTTGTCACTGGTTTTTCTTTCTCCTGCTCTCCGTCTGGGTTCTGTCCCTCTCGTTCTCTCTCTGTCCCTCTGTCCTTCCTCTAACCTGTATTTTGCACTCTCTATCCCACTGCCCCTAACGCTTCTTTCTCCATCTCTCAGTCCTGCTCTCTGCCCCCTTTTTCCTCCCACTGTCCATCTATCCTGCTTCCTCTCCCTGGTTATTCTGCCTTTATTCCTCTGTCCCGCTGCCTGTCTCATTGTTTCTAGTTATATCCCCCTGTCCAGCCAGCTGTCCCTCTTTTCGTCTCTCTTCCCTACTCTGGCCCTACTTTTTCTTGCTCCATCTCTGTCCAGCAGCCCACATGGTTTTTGTTTCCTTCTCCATCTCTTTGTCTTAATCTGCATCTGGTTCTCCTGCCCCACCCAGTCCCTCTGTCCTGTTCCTTGTCCTGCTTTTTGTCTCTCCAAGTCCCGTGCTCTAGCCCCATCTTTCTCTCTCTCTTCCTCCTTCCTCTTCCCTCCTTCTTTTTCTCTGCATCCCTTTGTCCCGTTGCTCATCAGTATTTTTTTCCTTCCGTTCCTCTGTCCTGCTCCCTGTCCCTTACTTCTCTGTCGATCCCTCTGTCCCGTTGCCTGTCATTATTTTTGCTGTCTGCATCCCACTGCCCTGCTTCCCATTCATCTCTTTCGGCTCTATCCTCCTGTCCTTCTCCCCAGCAGTATTTTTTTTCTCCAGCTCTCTGACCTGCTCCCTGCCCCGCTCTTTTTCTCTCTGTCACTTCCCTGTACCTCTCTCTCTGCAATCTTGTGTCCCGCTCCTTGTCCCTCTCTGTTTATATCACAGTGTCCTGCTCCCTGTTCCTCTCTTTGCCTCTCTACCCCCTGTCCCTGTCCTTGTCCCTGTTTTTTCTTTCTCCATCTCTCTCTCCTGCTCCCCACCCTTTTCTCTCTCTGTCATTCTTTCCTCTTCCCTGTACCTCTGCTTTTCTGTATCTTTGCACCCACTCCCTCTCTCCTCTGTCTCTATCACACCTCTTGTTCCCCATCCCGTCTTTTTCCTTTTTACCCTTCTGATGTGTCCCCCAACCCCCCTTTTACGTGTCCCAGTCTTTCTCTCTACATCCTTCTGTCATTCTCCTTCTCTTGCTCTTCTTGCTCTTTTTCTCTCTCTCTTCCTCTATCCTGCTACCATCACTGTTTTTTCCTTTCCACCCCTTTGTCTGCTCCCTGTCCTCGTCGATCTTTCCTTTCATTCTGCCTCCGGTCTTCCTTTGTTTCTCCGTCTCTGTCCTTTTCCCTGTACCTTTTTCTCTCTGCTCCTCAGTCCTTCTCCCTCGTGTTATTTTCTCTTTCTGCTACCCCTCTCTTTTTTGCTGTGACCCTCTGTGCTGTTCCTTTCCTTTCTTTCCTCCAATTATCTGTTATCTTACCTGTCCTCTCTCTCCCTCCCCCGCTCTGTCCTGCTCCCTGTCCTATTTATTGCTCCATCTGTCTGTCCCGCTCTCTATCTCTGTTTTTTTCTCATGGTCCATCTCTCTGTCATTCTCTCTGTTGCTCTCATTGTCTCTCTATCCCGGTGTCCTGCTCCCCGTCCTCTCTCTTTCACAATATCCAGCTTTCTGGCTCCCTGTCCCTCACCTGTTTTCTATATCCCTCTGTCCTTCCTCCTGTCTTTCCTCGTCCCTCTGGCCTGCTACCCATCACTATCCTTTTTTTTTTTCTCCTCTCTCTGCCTCGGTCCCGTCACTCTCCTCCTCTCTCTGTCTCTCGTGTTCTTTCTCCATCTCTGCCCCATTCCCTGTCCATTTTCTCTTATTCTCTCTGTCCTCCATCCTCCCCTAACTTTTGTCTGTGTATCTCCATACCACTGCTTGTCCCGTCATTTCTTGCTATATCCCCCTGCCAGCTCGCTGTCCCATTATTCCCCTCTGTCCTGATCCCTGGCCTTTTTTCTCATCCTGCAGTCCATCACTGTTTAATCTGTCTCCATCTCTTTGTCCTCATCTCTGTGTGTCTTTTTTTCCCCCTCAATCCCTCTGGTTTGTTCCCTGTCTCTTTCTCTCCCTACCGCCTTCTTTATTCCTCTCATTCCATTTTGCTCTCGATCCGTCTGTTCTGCTCCCTGCTCATCATTTTCTCTCTCTTTCTCTCTGTCCTGCTCCCTGACGCTGTTTTTCTCCTGCCATGTCCTGCAGGGCTCCTCTTCCCTTTTTTATTGATTTCTCCATCTCACTGGCCTTTTCCCTGTACCTGTTTCTTTCTTTGCTCCTCAGTCCTTCTCCCTCATTTTATTTTTCTCTTTCTGTTCCTCTGTCCTGCTCCCCATCGCTGTATTTTTGTTCTCTGTATCCGCTGCTAGCAGACTTACTCCTGGGACTTACAGACATTAACGAATAAACACTCACTGTCTCATTTGCACTCATGGCTGTGTTTTTAGTCCTTTGTACTTGGTGAGTGGCTGTCACAGAGTCCTGGGGAGCAGGTTACCTCGTGGGTGTAAGGGGCCATGACTGCAGCTGTCAGCTGGGGCTGGAGGAGCCCCGGGGGGGGGCCAGTGAGGCTGATGGGGATGGCCCTCTGTATCACAGGGCTGCAGCCCCAGGGGATGGTGCTGCTGGGGCATGCCTGCCCGAGAGTGCCAACAAGCTGCAAGGATGTTCCCAACCCACCGGTGCAACAGGCTGCAGATCACTTGGAGTCAGGCCCCATCAGGGCGGTTCCCAGGGATTTTCTGAGAGCTGGTGGAGAGGAAGCAGGAAGAGGGGCAGGAGATGGCTGCCCCCACCTCTCTGGGTACCTGGAGGCCTTCCCACCCCCTGGAAAAGGCGCTGGGTGCCTCCCCAACTCAACAAAACTCCTCCAGCCCCGCTCACCCCATGCAGCTGCCCCCAGCTCCAGCACCTCCCCTGAAGCCTGTCCCGTAGCCACGGACTGCTCCCAAACCCTGTCCTCATGGCAGCAAGCCGCCCCCTGAATATGCTTTATTCTCCATCAATGCAGGTGCCGTTAGCATCAGTTTGGGGAAAGAGCGGCGTCTCCAGAAGCTCCTGCAGAAGAAGGGGTTCCTGCCTGAGGGGAGCCCCAGTCATCCCTGTGGATAACATTTGCTTGCTCTTTCCTCTCCCAGAGGCAGCACTGAGGCCTCAGTTGTGGGTTCCTCTCCGGGGATGTTGTGGACTGCATCTGGCTCAGGTTTGGGTGGGTTGCCTTTTGCCTCGTTCTCCGAGTGGCATGGGCAAAAAGGGACAGTTGGAGCGCTTACGGGCTGTGGACAGGAGCTGCCGGGGCTGAAGCTGGAGAGGCCAGAAAAAAGTAAAGCATCTGAAGAATAAAATAAAGGGGATCTAGCTGGCAGCAGCCTCCCGATGCAGACAGGGGACAGCCTGCCTCTCCGGGTGAGGAAGGATCCCTCTCAGCGTAGTCCTCAGCAGATCCGATCACCAACGTGCGCGGCAGGGTCTGTATGTGTAACCAAAAGCACACTACGGCCATGCAGTGTGTGCGTGTTGTGAGGCTACGTATCTGGGAAGCCTCATACTGTAAGAGCTGTAAGACAGCAATCTATTCTTCGAGGTGGATGACAGTCAAGTGACTGGAGCTACAGAGGAGGAAAGGAGGGGGAGAGAAAGGGAGACAGAGAAAGACGCGTCCACACTGTCAAGTTCTCCCAGCACCTCTGACAGCGGGAGCTGCGGTGAGTCCTGGACCCTTGGGGCTGTGTCGCCCTTCTGCATCCCGGTCCCCTCCCTTCTATTTCTCTCACTGCTGTCATTTTTTTCACTTCCCTGTACCTCTCCTCTCTCATTCTCCCGAGTCCCCTCTTTCTCTGTCGTTCTGCCTCTCCACGTTCTTTTTCTCTCTATGTGCTTCTGTCGTGTTCCCTGTCCCTCTTTTTTTCATCCTCTGTCTCTGTCCTGCAGCCCATCGCTATTTTTGTCTTTCTCCATCTATCTGTCTGTCTTCCTATCCCAATTCTTTTTAATTCCTCCCCCATCTGCCCTTTAGCCCTTCACAATTCCCGCCCCCCAATTCTCTCTGTCTGGCTCCATGTCCCTATTTCTAAATTCCTCTCTCTCTGCCCTGTATTCTAGATATGCTTTTTCTTCCTTATATTCTCTTGTTCCAGGTCCCTGTCCCAATGTTTTAATGTCTTCCCTCTCTGTCCCATAGCCCATTTTTGTCTTTATTGTTCTCTCTCTGTCTGGCTCCCTGTCCCTATTCTTTAATTCCTCTGTCTCTCCCCTTTAGCTCATCGATTAAAAAAAAAAAACCACAAACAGAAACCTCAGTCTCTCTCTGTCCACCTCACTGTCCCCCTTTTTAATTCCTCCCTCTCTGCCCTGTGGGCCATCACTCTTCTTTGTTTTTCTCCGTCTCTCTCTGTCTGGTTCCCTGTCCCTCCCTCTTCTCTGGCCTGTAGCCCATCGCTATGGTTTTTTTTTTCCCCTCTGCCTCTCGCTCTGCCCTGTAGCCGATCGCTGCTGTGTCGGCTTTACGCAGCAAGGTTTTGTTAGCTGGGGTGGGGGCGGGCAGGGGCTGCAGGGGTGGCTTCTGTGAGAAGACACCAGGAGTTGCCCCCATGTTGGGCACAGCCAGCTCCAAGACGGATCTGTGGCTGGTCAAAGCTGAGCCCATCAGCAACGCTGGTAGCGCCTCTGTGATGACATATTTAAGAAGGGCTGAAAATGCTGCGCAGAAGCTGTGATAGAGAAAATGCGAGTGTGAAACAGCCCTGCTGTTCACCCAGGTCAGTGAAGAAGGAGAGGGAGGCGGTGCTCCAGGCACCAGAGCAGAGATTCCCCTGCAGCCTGTGGTGAAGACCATGGCGAGGCAGGTTGTTCCCCTGCAGCCCATGGAGGTCCATGGTGGAGCAGACATCCACCCGCGGCCCGTGGAGGACCCCACACTGGAGCAGGTGGATGTGCCTGAAGAAAGCTGTGACTCCAGGGAGAGCCCATGCTGGAGCAGGCTCCTGTCAGCAGCTGTGGCCCAGTGGAGAGGAGCCCATGCTGGAACAGGCTGCCAGCAGCACCTGTGGCCCTGTGGAGAGGAGCCCATGCTGGAGCAGGTTTGCTGGCAGGACCTGTGGCCCCATGGGAGGGGCCCACACTGGAGCAGAAGAAGAGCGTGAGGAGGAAGGAGCGGCAGAGACATGTGATGAACTGAGTGCAACCCCTGCTCCCTGTCCCCCTGCACTGCTCGGGGGGAGGAGGTGGAGAAGTCAGGAGTGAAGATGAACCCAGAAAAAAAAAAAAGAGAGGGGTGGGGGAAGGTGTTTTTCAGATTTGTTCTTATTTCTCATTATCCTACTCTGATTTTGATCGAAAATAAATTACTCTCCCCAAGTTGAGTTTGTTTTGCCTGTGACAGTAATTGGGGAGTGATCTCTTTGTCCTTATCTTGACCCACAAGCTCTTTTTTGTTGTATTTTCTCCTCGTCTTGTTGAGAAGGGGAGCGATAGAACGGCTTGGTGGGCAGCCAAGGTCACCCCACCAGTTTCCTTCTATCAGGCTCCCTGTCCCTATTTTTTAATTCTTGCCTATGTTTCCTGTACCCCATCGCTTTGGAAACTTTCTTTCTACCTCTCCATCCCTATTTTTTTAATTCTTGCCTATGTTTCTTGAACCCAATCGCTTTTCAGATTTTCTTCCTACGTCTCCCTCTATGCAGCTCCGTGTACCTATTTTTTAATTCTTGTGTATGATTCTTGTATCCTGTAGCTTTCAAAATTTCCTTCCCACGTCTCCCTCTATCCATCTCCCTGACTCTAAGTCTTAATTCTTCCCTCTCTGTCGGGTACCCTGTCACTTTTTACATTTTCTTTCTCCATCTCCCTTTTTCTATCTCCCTGTCCCTATTTGGTAGTTTTCGCCTATGTTTCTTTTATCCTGTCGCCTTTCGAAATTTTCTGTCTATGTCTACCTCTATCCGGCTCCCTGTTTCTATCTTTTATTTCTTGCCTATGTTTCTTTTTCCCCTTTCACTGTAGAGTTTTTCCCCGTCCCTTGTCTTTTCTCTGTCTTGTCCTGCTGGTCCCTTCTGCCTCCCTCTCCTGCTCCCCGTCTCTCTTATTTAGTCCTCCATCTCTCTGACCCTGTTTTCTTGCACAACCTCTCCGCTCTCCTCTGTCTACACAGTTGTCCTGCTCCCTGTCCCTCTCTTGTTCACAGCATCCCATTTTCTGGCTTCCCTGTCCACACCTCTATGGCCCTCTGTCTTTTCTCTTCCCTTTTCTCCCTCTGTCCTGCTGCCTTTGAGCACTGAGCCTTGTAGCCAACTCACTGCCGGGATTTCTTATGTGCCTTAAGGAACAAACTTTTCCTGCCTCCTCTGTGCCCCTGGCTGTGTTTGCAGCCCCTGGGTGCAGAGCTCCTGGCTGTGGACAGGAGCAGGGGAGGGGGTGATGTGCTGTGGGGCTTTGGCAATGGCCCCTGTCCCCGATGGGCCCCAGCTGGGGCTGGAGCTGGGGCAGCCCCAGGTGTGGCCAGTGAGGCTGAGGATGGGGCTGGCCCTGCTGTGTGAAGGGGCTCTAGCTGGAGAGGGGGCTGCCTGGGCATGGCTGCCTGAGGGAGCTGAGGAAGGGGAACTGGCTGAGGAGGGAATCCAAGGGGGTCCCGCACAGGCAGCTGCCTCCAGCAAGGAACAGGCAGTCCCTGCGGCGATGAAGGATCCCTCCGAGCTCTCCCCAACAGAGCAGACCACCGGCACGTGGTGCTGGGAGCTCGGTGCCTCTGTTGACTATGTGTGTGAGCCGCCATGTATTGAGGAATTCTTCCAGATGAGGAGCATCAAGGCCTCTGCTGTGTGCTGCTGAGTGGGCGAGGGTCGGGCAGGTGGCACTGCAGAGGAGGAAGGGGCAGAGAGAGAAGCATCGGGGTGGTGAAGGTCTCCTGCCAGCACCAGGAGCTGCGGTGAGTCACACATCCTCTCCTCTGCATCCTGGCCCATCTCTGCCACCCTTCTCCAGATGTCTGCCTGCCTCCATTCCTCCATCTTCCTCTCTGCCCACCCACCTCCCTGTATGGCTCCTGAAAACCTATTCTTCTGCCAACTCTGCCCAGTACCCCGTTGCCTTTTAAATTTTTTCTGTGTCTCCCTCTAACCAGCTCCCTCTCCCTATTATTTAGGTTTTTTGCACTGCCTTGTACCCCATTACTTTAAAAATGTAATTTCTATGTCTCCCCCTATCTGGCTCCCTGACCCTATTTTTTAATACCTACCTGTCATGTTTTTTTTTAATATCTGCATGTCATGGTTTGACCTCAACTAGTCAGCAACTAAGCACCACACAGCTGCTCGCTTGCTTCCCCTCCCCCCCCCCCCCATGGGATGCAGGAGAGAACTGGGGGAGTTGGGGGGAGGGGATAAAAACTCATGGGCTGAGATAAAGACAGTTTAATAGGACAGAAAAGGAAGGGGGAAAAAAATAATAATAGAATATACAAAACAAGTGATGCACAATAGAATTGCTCACCACCTGCTGACCGGTGCCCAGCCAATCTCTGAGCCGCGGTGTCCCCTGGCCAACTTCCCCAGTTTATGTACTGGGCATGACATCATATGGTGTGGAATATCCCTTTGGCTTGTTTGGGTCAACTGCCCTTGCTGTGTCCCCTCCCAGCTTCTTGTGCACTCCCAGCCTCCGCTGGCAGGGCAGTATGAGAAGCTGAAAAATCCTTGACTTAATATAAACACTGCTTAGCAACAACTAAAACATCAGTGTGTTATCAACATTATTCTCATCCTAAATCCAAAACACAGCACTATAGCAGCTACTAAGAAGAAGTTTAACTTTATTCCAGCCAAAACCAGGACACTCCCTCTGCTCTGTACCCCATCGCTTTTCAAACTTGCTATGCCTCCCTCTATCTGGCTCCCTTTTTTATTTCTTCTTGCTCTATCTGGCTCCTATTTTTTATTTCTTCTTGCTCTTTCCTTTACCCCGTTGGTTTTAAAATTTTCTTTATACATATGTGTCTCTCTCTCCAGCTCCTTGGCCTTATTTTTTTAATTTGAGTGTGTGACTTGTACCCCATAGCTTTTTGAATTTTCCTTCTATTTCTCCCTCTATCTTCCTCCCTCTCCCTATTTTTAAATTCTTTCCTGTGTCTCCTGTATCCTGTCTCTTTCTATGTATCCCCCTATCCATCTCCCTGTCTTTATTTCTTAATGTTTTCCTGTCTGTCCTGTACCCCGTCGCTTTTTAAATTTTCTTTCTGTGTCTCTCTTTATCCAGCTCACTGTCCCTATTTTTTAATTCCTCCCTTTAGCCGGGGAAGGGTCTGCCCAGGCACACCTGCCTGAGGGAACTGAGGAAGGGGAACTGGCTGAGGAGGGAATCCAAGGGGGTCCCGCAGGCAGGTGCCTCCAGCAAGGCATGCCCAGTCCCTGTGGCAAGGAAGGATCTCTCTGAGCCGTCCCCGACAGAGCAGACCACCAGCACACGGTGCTGGGAGCTCGGTGCCTCCATCGGCCGCTCGTGCGAGCCGCTGGGAAGCCTCGTGGGAGAGGAGTGTGTAGGTACCTGCCGCCGAGGCACAGAGAAAAGCGTTGGGTCGGTGAAGGTCTCCTGCCGGTGCCATGAGCTGTGGCGAGTCGCGCATTGTCTCGTGTGCGTCCCGGTCCATCTCCGCCGCCCTTCCCTGGATCTCTGCCTGCCCACCTGCCTGTCCGGCTCCCCAAAACTTGTTCTCTTCTGCCAACTCTGCCCTGTACCACTTCATCTATTAATTTTTTCCTACGTTTCTCTCTCTGCGGCTCCCTCTCCCTACTTTTTTTAATGCTTTCCTGTGTTTCCGGTACCCTGTTGCATTTTAATTTCTCTTTCTACGTTTCCCTCTCTCTGGCACCCTCTCTGTCCTGTACCCCATCACTTTTTACATTTTCTTTCTGCGTTTCCTTCTATCCATCTCCCTGTCCCTGTTTTTTAAGTATTTCCTGTGTTTCTTGTACCCCGTTGCTTTGACAATTTTCTTATTATGGTTCCTTCTATCCATCTCCCTGTCCCTGTTCTTTTAATATGCCTGTGTTTCCTGTACCCGATCACTGTTTAAGTTTCTTTCTACATTGTCCTCTATCCATCTCCCTGTCCTGTGTTTTAATTCTTATCCATGTTTCTTGTACTCAGTTGCTTTTTAAAAATTCCTTCTACGTCACCCTCTATCAGGCTCCTTTTCTGGATTGTTTAATTCCTCCCTATATTTCTTGTACCCATCGCTATTTAATTTCTCTTTCAACAATTCCTTTATCCCGCTTCTTTTCCCTAAATTTTAATTCCTCCCTTTTTTCCTTATACCCTGTCACTTTTTATATTTTCTTTCAATGTTTCCTTCTGTTCTCACCCCTGTTCCTATTTTTTAATTCTTTCCTGTGTTTCTTGTAGCCTGTCCCTTTTTTAACATTTCTGTCTCCCTCTATCCGATTCCCTGTCCCTATTTATTACTTCCCCTCTCTCTCTCTCTCTCTCTGTCCTGTACCCAGTTGCTTTAAAATTTTTCTTTCTATGCCTCCATTTATTTTAGTTTCCTGTCCTCTCTCTTTTAAATTTTTTCCTGTCTATACTATACTCCGTCAATTTTAAATTTTGCTTCTATGGCTACTTTTATCCAGTTCACTGTCTTCATTTTCTAATTCTCTCCTGTCTGTCCTGTACCCTGTCGCTCCAATTTTCTTGCTATGTCTAAGTTTATCCACTTTGGTGATATTTATCCACTTTGTCACATTTTCTTTCTGTGTCTCCTTTAACCAATTCACTGTCTTTATTTTTATTTTTTTCCTGTCTGTCCTGAACCCTTTTGCTTTTTCTATTTTCATTCTATGTCTACTTTTATGAAACTCTCTGTTCATATTTTTTAATTTATCCTGTCGTGTGCCCTGTCACTTTTAAGATTATATTTCCATGTGTGTGTCTATTTTTTACCTTATCCTTATTTTTAATTTTTTTCTCGTCTTTCCTTAATGCCATCGCTTATTACATTTGCTATGTCAACATTTATTGTTTGCTGTCCCTATTTTTTTATTGTTTTCCTTCTCTTTCTTCCTGTACCCCACCCCTTTTAAATTTTCTTTTCTATGTCTCCATTTATCTACTTTTCTGTCCCCATTTTTTAATTGTTTCTTGTGTTTCCTGTACCACTTCACTTTTAAAATTTTATTTCTGCGTGTGGTTTTGGATGGGATAGAGTTAGTTTTCTTCATAGTAGCTGGTACGGGGCTACAGTTTGGATTTTGTGCTGAAAACAGTGTTGATAACACAGGATGCGTTAGTTATCGCTGAGCAGCGCTCGCACAGCGCCAAGGGCTTTTCTGCTCCTCACCCTGCCCCGCCAGCGAGCAGGCTGGGGGTGCGCAAGGAGTTGGGAGGGGACACAGCTGGGACAGCTGACCCCAACTGCCCAAAGGGATATTCCAGACCGTATGACATCACGCTCAGCAATAAAACTGGGGTGGAGGTTGTTGTGTTGGTGGGGGTTGCTCAGAACTGGGTGGTCATCGGGTGGTCGGTGGTGAGCAATTGTTTTCATTTGCACCGCTTGTTTTTCTTGGGTTTTATTTTCCTCTCTCTTTGTTGGTTCCCCCTGCCTTTTTTTTTTTTGAATTTCTTATTAATTATTAAACTGTTTTTATGTCAACTTATGAGCTTCTTTCTCACATTTACCCTTCCAGTTCTCCCCCCATCCCACTGTGAGGGAGTGAAGCAAGCAGCTGTATGGTGCTTAGTTGCCAGCCGAGGTTAAACCACAATGCTATGTCTACTGTTATGAAGCTGCCTTGCTATTTTTTATTTCCTGTCTGTCACGTACCCTGTCGCTTTTAAAATTTTCTTTCTATGTCTACTTTTAGCCAGTTCACTATCTTTATTTTTTAATTTTTTCCTCTCTGTCCTGTGCCCCGTCGCTTCTAAATTTCCGTTCTATTTTTTAAACTTTTCCTGTCTGTCCTGTACCCCATCGCTTTTAAATTTTCTTTCCTCATCTATTTTTACCCAGTTTGCCGTCTTTACTTTTTAATTCATTCTAGTCTGTCCTGTACCCAGTCGCTTTAAAAATTTTCTTTCTATGTCTCCCTCTATTCAGGTTTCTTCGCTGTTTTTTAAAATTTTTTCCTCTCAATGTTTTCATGTGTGAATTTTGTTTCTATCTTCACATTTATGCATTTTTCTATCTCTATTATTTACTTTTTTCCTATCTGTCCTCTATGTTGTCACTTTAAACATTTTCTCTCTATGTTCACTTTTATCAAGATGACTAACCCTATTTTTTTATTATTTCCTCTGTGTCCTGTGTCACATTGCTTTTACATTTTTTTCTATATCTACTTTTATCCAGTTCACTGTCTTTATTTTCAATTTTCTTTCTATGACTCTGTTTATTTAGTTTGTTGTCCCTATTTTTTAGTTTTTTTCTCCTTTATGCCTTCATTTTTCATTTTTCCCTATGTCTACTTTTATCTAGTTTTCTGTCCCTATTTTTAATAATTTTTTCCTCCTCTGCCTTGTACACTTTTGCTTTTAAAATTTTCTTTCTATGTCTACTTTTATCAAGCTGTCTATCCCTCTTTTTTAATTCTTTGTTGTTTGTCACATACCCTGTTGCTTTTTAAGTTTTCTTTGCGTCTTATTTTTTTCCTTTTCCCTCGGTTCATCCCGAGGCTTTAGAGGGTCTCCTCGGCACACTTTTATCTCTGGAGCGTAATTTGTACCCCTCTCGGTCTGTCAGAACATCTCCTCGTCCTCAGAGCGGTCTTTTTGTCCTCTCCTCCATGGTCGCTTGCCTCCAGTGGGTCAGCGTCTCCCTCACAACATCTATGCTCTGTTCAAATCCCCTCCCGAGTACCTTTGATGGACCTCGTGCCACCATCTGTCTCTCTGGCCACCTCAGCGCCCTCTATTTCTGTTACGATGCTTCCTGCGAGCGTGCTTGTGTTCCACGACCATCCTTTAGTTCTGCAGCAGGCTTTGTATTTTTCTTATTCAGACACAACTCTTCCTCGGGCCTTCACTGTGCCCCAGAGCACACTTGCCTTCCCCTCCGCCATGTCGGATGCCTCCGTTCAGTCCCCAGTCCCCTGAGGACGTCTGTACTCTGTTCAGATCCCCTCCCGAGTACCTCATTGTGTCAGCAATACTTTGTTGGTCTCTGTCCCCCCCGGGCCCTCTCGTTCTCATCACGATGCCTCCCGAGACTGTCCTCAGGGCCCATGGCACCCTTGGAGCTCTGCCGCCCTCTTTGTATCTCTCTCATTCAGACGGAACCCTTCTCAGGCTTGCTCTGTGCCCAGAGCTCTCTTACCTTGTTTCACTGCCATCTAGGATGCCTCGATTCAGTCGCTCGTCCCCTGAGGACATCTGTACATTGCTGGGACACCTTCTTCAGTTTTGCATTGTGTCCCAGAGCCGTCTCTCTCTTTCACTCTCAGCACCCCTTCTGCTGCCGTCATCGTGCCTCCCGACGCCATCCTCGTGCCCCACAGCCCTCTCTTGGCTCTGTAGCGCACTTTGCGCCCTTCTCCCTCCCCGAGAACCTTTCCTGATGCCACCTTTCATCTCCGGGACGCTCTTGTTGTCCTCTATGCTAGCTAGGATACCTCTGTGCAGTCCCTGGTCCCCTGAGGACACATCATGACCTCGAGCCTTCTTCTGTCTGTCCCTCTCAGAACCCTCTGCTACTGTCACGATGCCTCCGAGGTCTTCGATGTTCCTGCAGCAACACTTTTAGCTCCGTGAGCCCCCTTTGGACTCGTTTTGTCACAATCGCACCTCTCCCAAGATCTCCGTTCCCAAATAAGAGCATTCTTTTTCTTCTCATATGCCAGCTAGGATGCCTCCCGAGACCTTCCTTGTGCTCCACAGCACTTGGTGACACTGCCTCCCTTTCAATCTGTCTTATCCCTCTGAACCTTTCACGCCCCCTCTGCTCCCAGCCACCGTGCTCCACAGACACCTTCTTTGTGTACCACAGCCCTGTCTGAGCTCTGTACGAGGACTTTGATCCTCTCACGGTCCTCAGAAACCCATCTGTGGGCTTTGTTTGTGCCTCAGAGCGCTCTGCCCATCTAGGGTGCCTCCATTTGGTCCCCGGCCTCCTGACGACACCTGTACTCTGGTTCAAAATCCCCTCCGGACTTCCTCCTTGTGTCCCTGAGCCGCTTTCGGGTGTCTTTGGCCCAACCGGGACCCCTCTAATGGTGGTCACGATGCCTATGATGCCTTCCGAGGTTGCCCTTAGCACACTTTAGTTTGGCAGCAGACCTCCATCCCTCTCGTTCCTCAGAGGACTTCCCGAGTCCATATCTGTGACCCAGCCCAGTCATTCTGTCCTCTCTTCCCTTAGCCGTGCTATTTGTTCCTGGCCTCTGATGACATGTTTTCGGTGCAGATCCCTTCCGGATTTAATCGCCGGTCTCCAATCTTTTTCTGTCTCTCTGGCTCCTCTCGGACATTTCTTCTCCCGTCGCATGCCTCCTGAGACCTTTCTCATGCTGCACATTTGTAGCACTTCAGGTGGGGCCATCTTTGAGCACAGAACACTCATTTGTTCCTCTACACTATCCAGGATTCCTGTGTTCAGTCTCCGGCCACCCGAGACCCTCTGTACTCTGCTCGGATGATCACCCGAGTTCCTCCTTGTCGTCCTAAGCCTTTTTGTCCGTCAGCCCCCAACACCTCTCCTACAGTCGCAACGCCTCCCGAGACCTTCTCGTCTCCACAGCACCTTGGAGCACTTTATCTCCCCTTCTATCTCTCTTGTTCCATGAAAGCGTCCTTCTTTCTTGCTACGCAGCTCCTTTGCTTCTCTCTGCCATCGGGGTGTCTCTGTTCGGTTCTCTCCCATTCAGTCATCTGTAGTTTGCCTAGACACCCTCCTGAGACTCAAGGCCCTCGCTGTGTCCAAGCTTCTTCTTTACCCTGCCCCCTCTAATTCCTCTACTTCTATAACAATGTCATCTGAGTCCTTTCTTGTACTCCACAGCACTCCAGCGCTTTAGCTCCTTTCGATTTTATTTTTTGTGCTCTTATCTTACTCTTTGCCATTTAGGATGCCTTCGTTCAGCCCTGGCCCCAATGAACATCTGTACTTTGTTGAAATCCTTCAGTTCCTCATTGTTACCTCTGAGGCTTCTTTGGTCTTCAGGCCCTCGGGACTCCTCCGCTCCCTTTGCGGCTCTCGCGTGAGAGATCCCCTATGCCTAGAGCCCGTTTTAGCTCGGGAAGGCACTTTGCACCCCTCTTCCCTCAGAACCCTTCTGAGTCCGCATCTATTGCCCGGTCGGTCTTTCTGTCCTCATCCCTTTGGTGCACTTTGTCCCCGGTCCTGAGGACACCTGTACTTTGTTCAATTCCTTTTGAGCTCATTGCATCCGAGACTTCTTTGGTCTCTCTGGCCCTTCGGGATTCTCTCTAATCCCTGTGACGATGCCTCTTGTTCTGTCAGAACCTTTTCCAAAGCCATCTTTGTGCTCGCGAGCAGTCTTTTGTTTTCTGCCTTATAGTAGGTTTTATTTGGTAGCTGGTACCCCAAAGATGTCTATCGTCAGCTCAGATCTCCTCTGAGGTTTTTCAGAGAAGGCAATGGCCTTCATCTATTTTTATCACACATCTCCCGTGGTGGTTTTTGTTCTGTTTTGCAATTTGTTTTTGTTCTAGCTACTTAGGTGTTAATTAGGCTGCTTCATACAGTGTCTGATACTTCTTGTTTTTCCATGGTTTTTTGGTGTTTTCTGTCCTTTGGGACTCACCTAGTTCTCTTAAGGGAGTCATTCGGAGAGACCGTTGAGGTGACCCTGAATCATCGGCGATTTACAGTAAATAATTACTTTGCAACCGGAGATATTGTTGAGAAGGGAGTCTTACGTGACCTAATTCTGCTTTGTCATTCGGTCCTATCCAGAAGGCAGTTCTGGTAGAAGTTAGGTATGCATGGTCTTGCTAGAAATTAAGTGTAACCCCATAGCATTTTGGGTTTTTAATAGGAAACTAAAGCACATGATTTTTCATAATAATACCATTATTGTATTTAACGAAGTACTTTCTTACAGAGCTTAGTAGGACATCTATCTTTTTCCATCTAAAGATTAAGAAAAGTAATTTGAAATTGTTTAGTTACCTACCCAGTCACGTTGTTGATGCAGTGTAGATGTAGTTGCAGTAAAAGAGCAGTATTGTCATTTCCAGTAAGGGTCGCTTTCTCTGCTCGGCGCTTTGCACGCCGTGAACTGAAGGCAGATGAGAAAACTCCCTGCTGCTCCTCCGGCCGCCTTTATGCCTTCTGGTGGTTCCCCTCCCCTTTCCCAGGGGATTGTGGGAAGGGTGGTGGGGGCCGGGGTATATGAGCCACAGGCCCTGCTGTACGAGCTCTTCTGCTCCTGGGCTTCTTTGGTGGTGCTCTGCTGTTCCTTCAGTCTTTGCAGCTTTTGAGCTGGTAAGCTGTTTGGGCAGATGCATTTTGATGTTTAGAGAACCGGAGGTGTCTGTTTGAGGTAGGAACTTCAGGACTGGTCAAGGTTCAGCAGCATGTATAATGGAAAGTAACTTGTATGCAGCTGCTTTTGTTTCAGGTCAGTAATTTTGTTTTGAGTGTTCAGGGTGGCATGATGGTTTAATAGGATGCATTTTTTCTTTATTCTAGGTGCATTGCATCTTCCTGGAATTCCTGGCTTTATTCAAGATGGAACCTTGTTTTCTTCACCAGCTTTGCTGTATGCTGCGTAAGTTGCTGATATCATCTCTCTTAACAGGCTGATGTGAGATTATCTGGCAGGGGTTAGGGTGAGCATCTTGTCTGCATCTGTATATGAAGCTTTGGTATTTTTCGAGAAAGCGAGGGACATAAGGCGTAGTGTCTTTCAGGGTATGGCACGGCTCATTGCCGTTCCCGATCGCTGCAGAATGCTGTCTTGTCCCTAGAACCTTTGCAGCTTGTGGCAGGCCCTCAAACTGTAAATGTCAGGAGTTCACTTCTCTTTGTTTTGCAGGCACCCTGCGGACAGCCTTTGGAATTGGATGAGCGTTTGAGGAGAGCTGGGGTAGCGGCGAGGAGGAGCCGGGGCTGGTGACTTCTCACGAGCGCAACGGTAGTTTTCTGTCTCTTGGTATCTTAGGTGGCACGAGCGATGACGGCCGCAGTGTCCGACACTGGAATTCCTGCGGAGCAGGTGAGCGGAAGGCCATGTTGCTTTTGAGGAGGAGGGCGTTGTGGAAGAGGTCTGTGTCGACAGGATGCTTACTGCTGGCACTGGTTTGTGTTTGTTTTTTGGCAGGTGAAAGAGGAGCCTGGCATGCAGGTGTCCTGGTTCGCTGATGTGGTTTTTGTTGAGGATGGATTCAGACCGGCCCTCTGACAGCTAAGTTGAGGAGCAGGGATGGGGAGCGGGCCCGGCGGGGAGGGGACGAGGTTGGGAACTGCAGGGAGGGGTTTTGAAGTTAGCGTAGGGGAGAGGGCTGTCCAGGAACAGTTTTTGGGCGGGTTACTTTTCAGCACAAGACTAGTGTGTGCCGGGCAGGGCAGTTCCAGCTGTGTCTGTGTTGTTGTGTGTTGTGTAGTCTGTCTTCTGTGTCTTAGACTTTGGGTCTCGATGTCCTCGTTGCTCTTTCCTCAAGGAGCGCGGCATGCGCCTCGGGTGCCATCCTAGGGTCTCGAATGCCCGTACTCATCGGCCTAGTGCCATCGGGTGCTTCTTTCTTGCGTTGCAAGCTTAAAGCGTGGATAGGTTTGCTTCTCAGAGGCTTCCGGTCGGTCTTCTTTGCGGCATCGTTCTGGGCTGCGTCAGCAGCTCTGATCTTGAGCGGTCCGTTTTCGTGGATGTTTGGACTTTTCCCTGCATCCCTAGGTGTATAGGTTTTTAGCAAGGCTTCTTGTGCATGCTTCATCCCAGTTGCGGCCATATTTTTTGCCATGGGCCACATTTGACTCTTCTCGGGCCGCCATAGAATCTTCCTCATGGTAGTCTTCTTGCCGAACTATGTCTCTGGTCCAAGAGTCATTCTTAGAGCTTGTTTTTATGTGTCTGGGTCATGCCATTTGTCTTGTTTGTGTGCAGTGTTGGTCTGTGCGTGTTTGTGTCTGGGTTGGAGCTGCTCTGCCTGGGGGCATAGCAGTGATAGTCAGCAAAAGAATAACAATAAGATTCTAAGGCTAACATGTTGATAAGCTTAGACTTTGTAGGCAAAGGGGTGTACAGTCCATTTCAGAGCAAGGAGCCATATACGCAGCAGGCAAGGGGAGTTTTTCTGTAGCGCTATGCAGACGCATGGGGGATGACCAGATTTTTTTAATGGCAGGCTCTAGTGAGAATCTAGATGGTATACCTAAATGGAAACAAGACCTCTGGAATTGTTAAGCTATCGCTCTGCATCCGGGTGACTTGTTCGATATTGCTTTTGCAGATGCAGAGAGACGAGTGCCTAAAGGGCGGCGGAGGAGACGCGAGCAGAGCGCCGTGAGAAGGCGGGTCGGTGCGTGGTATCGGAGGAAGATGCGACCGTGGCTAGATGACTAGCTTATAGTTTTGGGTTTTTCATTTTGAAGGTGGGAAGCAGGACATCAGCACCGGAGCCGACTCGGGCAAGTGAGCCTTGCTAGCGGGCTGAAGTAGGAGTTACTTTTTTCAGGTGTTGTAGTGTTGGTGAAGTTGTAAGCATCTCTTGTTGTGTGCACCTTATAGGCGGTACCCGAGCCTGAACGTGCCGACCTGTAAACAGCGGAGGCAGGGCAGGCGAGCGGTCGAGGTAAAGGAGCGGGAGATGGGAATCAGTATGGGCAGGCTGCGGTTTTGGGCAGTATCTCAGGACGTGCGTTTTTGTTCTTGTGGTTTTTTTTCAGGTGCCGCAAGCAGGCTTGGAAGGGCGAAGCCGCATGCCAATGCAAGCGCAACGGTAGCTTTCTGTTAGGTATCTTCGGCGGCAGAAGCGATGACGGCTGCAGCGTCCGACACCGGAATTCCTGTGAAGCGGGTGAGCGGAAGGCCGTTGCTTTTGAGGAGGAGGGTTGTGGAAGAGGTCTGTGTCGACCGACACGATGCTTACTGCTGGTACTGGTGGCTTTTTTTTTTGGCAGGTGACAAAGAGGAACCTGGCAACTGCGGGAATGTTGGTTTGCTGATGTGGTTTTTGCTGAGGATGGATTCAGACCCCCGGCCCTCTGACAGCTAAGTTGAGGGAGCAGGGATGGGGAGCGGGCCCGGGGGAGGGACGAGGTTGGGAACTGCAGGGAGGGGTTTTGAAGTTAGCGTAGGGGAGAGGGCTGTCCAGGAACAGTTCCTTTTGGGCAGCTAAAGGAAGCAGGTTACTTTCGGTACGATGCTAGTGTGGGCAGGGCAGGGCAGTTCCAGCCTGTGTCTGTGTTGTTGTGGTGTCTGTGTAGTCTGTCTTCTGTGTCTTAGACCTTTCGGGTCTCGATGTCCTCGTTGCTCTTTTCACTCAAGGAGCGCGGCATGCGCCTCGGGTGCCATCCCTAGGGTCTCGAATGCCGTACTCATCGGCCTAGTGCCATCGGGTGCTTCTTTTCTTGCGTTGCAAGCTTAAAGCGCGGATCGTCTTTGGAAGCTTCTGGTCGGTCCTCTCTTTGCGGCATCGTTCCGGGCTGTGTCAGCAGCTCTGTTCTCTAGCCATCCATTGTCACGGACTGGGACGACTTCCCTGCGTCCTCACGTTCTTAGGTCTTGAAGCCAGGCTGCTTGCGCATCCATCATCTCTGTTTTGCCAGTAACTTCTTTTAACGGGCCGTTATGTTCATCTTTTTCTGGGCCTGCCATAGAGTCTCCTCGCCTCACTGTTGCACCCCTGTAGGTCTTTGTGCCAACAGAGTTTCCTGTCTGGGAGTCATTCTTCTTGCTGAGAGTTTTCTCTCGTCTTTGAATCGCATTGTTTGTAGCGTTCTGCGTAGTGTCGGTGGTGTGGTGTTTGGCTCGGAGCTGCTCTGCCCAGGGGTGTGGAGTCAGGGGTAGGTGGAATAGCGAAAAGAGTCTACGGTTAATATGTTGATATGCCTCAACCATGTAGGCAAGGCTTGTACAGTCATCTCGGATGGAGTAGCTGCGGCAGACTGCGTGGACAGTCATTTCAGTAGCGTTTTATGGAGACGATTGGAGCCTTCTGGGAGGGGCTGTTCAGCGGTAGGGAAGCAGACTGAATCTCAAAGGTGTGAAGGCTGGTATGTGTGGGGCTTAAAGTTTGGTCTGGTTTTTTTTTTTTTTAATGGCAAGCTGTAGCTGGACTCTAGATGGTATTCCTAAATAGAAACAAGACCTCTGGAACTGTTAAGCTACTGATTGGCATCTGGGTGACTTGTTTAATAATTTTTTTTCAGATGCAGAGGGACAAGATACGCACCAAAGAGCGATGGAGGAGAGTTGAGCGCCGTGACAAGGTAGGTCGGCATGTGGTGTTGGAGGGAAGGTGGACGTGGCTATATGACTACATTATGGTGCGTGGTCTTTGTTGGTGTGGGGTGTTTTTTTTTTTTTTTTGAAGGTGTGAAGCGATGAGCAAAGCAGGATATCGGCACCGGAGCCGACTCGGGCAAGGTGAGCAATGTCTAGTGGGCTGCAGTAGCGGTTGTTTTTTCAGGTGTCATAGTGTTGGTGAAGTTGTAAGCATTGTTTGTTTGTGTTTCACAGGTGGGACCCGAGCCTCAACGTGGCCGCCCAAAGCGACGGAGGCCAGGCGGGCGAGCGGCCCAGGTATAGGAGAGGGTAAGAGGAGTTGCTGCGGCCAGGCTGTGGTTTCAGGCAGTATCTCAGCATGTGCATTTTATTTTTTTTTTCAGGTGCCGTACGCAGCCTCAGAGGGGCGAGCCGCGTGCTGATGAGCAGTCTAAGGTGAGGCGGTTGTGGGCCGGGTCAGTGTCTAGTAGCAAGTATTGTATGGCAGCTCAGTTAAGCGTTTCTTCTGGTTTTCAGGCACCGTGCGGGCTGCCTTTGGAATTGGATGTGCAGTTGAGGTGAGCTGGGGTAGGAGCGAGGAGGAGCGCGGGGCCGGTGACTTCTCTCAAGCGCAACAGTAACTCTTTTTTTTTTTTCTCGGTCTCTTGTGCCACAAGCGACGGTGGCCGTGGCGTACGACTCTGGAACGAGCAGGTGAGCGGAATGCCACGCACATTTGAGGAGGGGGGTGTTGTGGAGAGGCCGGCATTGATCGATGTGATGCTTACTGCTGGCACTATTTGGTTTTTTATTGCAGATGAAGAAGAGGAACACGGTGACTGTAGGAACCTCCCAGTTAGCTGACATGGGTGTGGCTTTTTTTGTCGAGGATGGATTCAGACCCCCGGCCCTCTGACAGCTAAGTTGAGGGAGCAGGGATGGGGAGCGGGCCCGGGGGGAGGGGACGAGGTTGGGAACTGCAGGGAGGGGTTTTGAAGTTAGCGTAGGGGAGAGGGCTGTCCAGGAACAGTTCCTTTTGGGCAGCTAAAGGAAGCAGGTTACTTCTCGGTACGATGCTAGTGTGGGCAGGGCAGGGCAGGGCAGTTCCAGCCTGTGTCTGTGTTGTTGTGGTGTCTGTGTAGTCTGTCTTCTGTGTCTTAGACTTCCTCGGGTCTCGATGTCCTCGTTGCTCTTTTCACTCAAGGAGCGCGGCATGCGCCTCGGGTGCCATCCCTAGGGTCTCGAATGCCCGTACTCATCGGCCTAGTGCCAATCGGTGCTTCTTTTCTTGCGTTGCAAGCTTAAAGCGTGGATAGGTCTTGCTTCTCAGAGGCTTCCGGTCGGTCCTCTCTTTGCGGCATCGTTCTGGGCTGCGTCAGCAGCTCTGATCTTGAGCGGTCCGTTTTCGTGGATACCTGTTCTGGGACTTCTTCCCTGCATTACATTCTTACGGTCATCCCTACGTTCTTAGGCTCCTTGCACGTTCTCATCCCTGTTGCAGCCATGTCTTTTTGTCACGGGCCACAGTGCTCGATCTTCTCGGGCTGCCATAGAGCCTTCTTCATGGGCCCTTGGTCTTCTCACCCGATGATGTCTCTTGTCCCAGAGTCATTCTTTGAGAGCTTTTTTTATGTGTCTGGGTCATGTCATTTGTCTTGTGTGCAGCGTTGGTCTGTGCACGTTTGTGTCTGGGTTGGAGCCGCTCTGCCTGCGGGCATAGCGGTGGTAGCCAGCAAAAGAGTAACAACAAGATTCTAAGGCTAATGTGTTGATAAGCCTAGACTTTGTAGGCAAAGAGCGTACAGTCCATTTCAGAGCAAACAGCCAGGTAGGCAGCAGGCGAGGAGAGTATTCCTGTAGCGCTATGCAGAGACCCGGGGCACGACCAGATTTTTTTTATTGGCAGGCTGCTGTTGGATGCCAGATGGTATTCCTAAATGGCATCAAGACCTCTGGAATCGTTAAGCTATCATTCAGCATCCAGGTGACTTGTTTAATAATTTTTTTCAGATGCAGAGGGACAAGATACGCACCAAACAGCGACGGAAGAGGTAAGCGGAGCGACGTAAGAAGGTGGGTCGGTGAGTGTTGTCGGAGGGAAGATGTGACCGGTGGCTAGATGACTAGCTTATAGGTTTTGAGTTTTTTATTTTGAAGGTGGGAAGCAGGATATTGGCATTAGAGCTCTCTCGGGCAAGGTGATCCCTGTCTAGCGGCTGAAGCAGCAGTTACTTTTCAGGTGTCGTAGTGTTGGTGAAGTTAGAAGCGTCCCTTGTTGTTTGTCTCTTATAGGTGGTACCCGAGCCTCGACGTGGCAACCTGTAAACAGCAGAGGCAGGGTCAGCGAGCGGCCGAGGTAAAGGAGCGGGAGATGGGAATAGGTGTGGTCAGGCCGTGGTTTTGGGCAGTATCTCAGCATGTGCCTTTGCTTTGGTTTTTTTTCAGATGCTGCAAGCAGGCTCGGAGGGGCGAAGCCGCATGCTGACGAGCGGTCTGAGAAGGTGAGGCTGTTGTCGGCCGGTCGGTGTCTAATAGCAAAGTGTTGTATGGCAACTCCGTTAAGCATTTCTCTTTGGTCTTGCAGGTACCCTGAGGGCAGCCTTTGGAATTGGATGAGCATTTGAGGTGAGCTGGGGTAGTGGCGAGGAGGAGCACGGGGCCGGTGACCTCTCGCGAGCGCAACGGTAGCTTTCTGTCTTTTGGTATCTTAGGTGGCACGAGCAATGATGGCCGCAGCGTCCGACACTGGAATTCCTGTGGAGCGGGTGAGCGGAAAGCCACGTTGCTTTTGAGGAGGAGGGCGTTGTGGAAGAGGTCTGTGTCGACCGACACGATGCTTACTGCTGGTACTGGTGGCTTTTTTTTTGGCAGGTGACAAAGAGGAACCTGGCAACTGCGGGAATATGTTGGTTTGCTGATGTGGTTTTTGCTGAGGATGGATTCAGACCCCCGGCCCTCTGACAGCTAAGTTGAGGGAGCAGGGATGGGGAGCGGGCCCGGGGGAGGGGACGAGGTTGGGAACTGCAGGGAGGGGTTTTGAAGTTAGCGTAGGGGAGAGGGTGTCCAGGAACAGTCCCCTTTGGGCCTGTAAGGGAGCGGGTTACTCTTCAGCATGACGCTATCTTGTGCCGGGCAGGGCAGTTCCAGCCTGTGTCTGTGTTGTTGTGGTCTGTGTAGTCTGTCTTCTGTGTCTTAGACCTTCCTCAGGTCTCAATGTCCTCTTTTCACTCAAGGAGCGCGGCATGCGCTCGGGTGCCATCCCTAGGGTCTCGAATGCCCGTACTCATTGGCATAGTGCCAATCGGGCCGCTTTTTTGCGTAACAAATGTAAAGTGTGGATCGGTCTTGCTTCTCGGCAGCTTCCGGTCGGTCCTCTTCTGCTCTCTTGTTCCAGGCTGTGTCAGCAGCTCTGTTCTCTAGCCATCCGCTTTCACGGACCGGGGCTTCTTCCCTGCGTCCTCACGTTCTTAGGTCTTGAAGCCGGGCTTCTTGCGCATCCATCATCTTAGTTTTGACAGCAACTTCTTGTAACGGGCCATCACGTTAGACTCTTTTTCTGGGGCTGCCGTAGAGCCTCCCTGCCTCACCGTTGAAGCCTTGCAGGTCTCCTTGACTGACAGCATCTCCCGTCTGGGAGTTGTTCTTTGCTGAGAGTTTTCTCTCATCTTTGAGTTGCGTTGTTTGTGGTGTCGGTCTGTGCATGTGTGTGTTTTGGCTTGGAGCTGCTCTGCCTGGGGTGTGGAGTCAGGGGTAGGTGGAATGGGAAAAAGAGTCTATATTGGAATTGGATGAGCATTTGAGGTGAGCTGGGTATTAGCAAGGAGGATCACGGGGCCGGTGACTTCTCAAGCACAATTGTACGTTGTGTGTCTTAGTATCTTAGTAGCCAAAAGCTACGATGAGGGTAAGGGGAATGCTACGGCCCTTTTGAGGAGGGAGGTGTTGTGGAAGAGGTCGGCGTTGACTGGTGCGATGCTGTCAGCACTGTTTTGTCTTTTGGTTTTATTGCAGATGATGAAGAGCTTGGCAACTGTAGGAACATGCTGGCTAGCTGATGTGACTTTTTTGTCGAGGATGGATTCAGACCCCTGGCCCTCTGAAAGCTAAGTTGAGGGAGCAGGGATGGGGAGCGGGCCCCAGGGGAGGGGACGAGGTCGGGAATGCAGGAGGGGTTTTGAAGTTAGCGTAGGGGAGAGGGCCGTCCAGGAACTCTTCAGCACAAGACTAGGGTGGGCAGGGCAGTTCCAGCCTGTCTCTGTGTTGTGTAGTTTGTGTAGTCTGTCTTCTGTGTCTTATACCATACCTTTATCAGGTCTTAACGTCTTTGTAGCTCTTTGATCGGCAGGCACCTCGGTAGCCTTCCGAGAGTCCGAGCGCATCGCCTCATTGGCATAGCACCCATCGAGCCTTCTTGTCTTGCAATTGTAGCTTAAAGCGTGGATCGGTCTGGCACGCGTCGCGCCGTAGATGTTTTGAGCGGTCATCTCTCGAGGTGGTGAGCTAGGTGGCGCTTGTGGCGCGCTGCTCTTGAGAATTCTGTTTGTACAGAGTTGTCTTCTAGGGTTTCGTTCCCATGTTCTTAACGGTCTTAGGTCTTAAAGCCTGGCTTCTTATGCATCCATCATTCTGGCTTTGATGGTAGCTTTCTCTCGCAGGCCGCAGCGGTCACCTCTCTTTCTCGAGGCCGCTATAAAGCATCTGCGCCATCGTGGCACCGTAGGGCTTCTCTGTCGGCCACATCTTCCCTACGGCAGTCGGTCTTCTCTCGCGGTCGTCTCGTGTCTCACGGTCGTTATTGTGGCGTCTGTGTGCGGTGTCGGTCTGCGTCGGGGTTGGAGCTGCCCTGCCCAGGGGTGTAGCAATGCGGTGTAGCAAGGCACGGTGTTGTGATAATATGTTGATCTGCTCAAATTGTTTTGACAAAGACCGTACGGTTCATCTCTGGGCCAGTAGCTGTAGACAGCTGCACAGAGTTATTTTCATTGCGTTTTGCAGGTGCCGGAGGTCAGACTCTGGCCTTCTGGGAGCGGCAGTTTGCGCGGCGGTCGAGCGGGTTGAATCTTGAATGTGCCTTAGCTTGTATATGTGGGGCTCAATATCTGGGGTTTGGTTTTTCCTTTTTTTTTTCCCGGGTGTAGTTAGAAGGCACACGCAAAAAGAAGACGGACCTTTTGTCTCGCCAAGCTATCGGTCAGCATCCGGGTGACTCGCTTTACACGGTTTGTTTGGGTTTTTCCGATGCGGAGCGACGAGCCGCGTGCCGAAGGACGACGGAAGAGGCGAGCAGAGCGCCGGGTGAAGGCGGGCCGGCGTCTGATGTCGGAGGATCGGCACAACTGTCGGCGGTTCTGACTGGCTTATGCTTTTTCAGTTTATGCTTTTCTAGATGCAAATCGATGTATGAAGCGGGATATCCGCACCAGCGGACTTTGGCAAGGTGAGCGATGACCGGTGTGCTGAAGTAGCGCTTCTTTGTGGTGTCGTATTATTGATGTAGCTAAAATCATACTTTGTTTCAGATTTACAGAGGGCGGGCAGGGCTCGGCACAGAGGACCGAAGAATCTGACTCTGAGCGGCCGAGGTAAAGGAGCGGGAGAGAGGAAGCGCCGTGAGCGGGCGGAGGATTTGGCGATATGTCAGCATGTACTTTTTTCTCTTTTTTTGGCAGGGCCGTGCTCCTTTGCAGAGGGGCGAAGCTGCACAGCCACAAGCGGTTCGAGAAAAGGCGAGAGACTCGTTAAGCGGTCTGCTCCGGCTCAAATTTCCGAGGAGCTCACGGTAACTCGGCCGAGTGTTTGTCTTTGGTTTTGCCGGTGCCGCGAAGGCTTTCCTCAAACGGCTGAGGATTTGAGGCGAGTCGGCGGAGGAGAGAGGAGCGGCAGGGTGGGAACCGCAGAGCGGGTTATCGCTTCCGATTACGACGGGCGCTTTATCTCTCTGGTTTTCTGGCTTCCACGGGAGATGCTGGCCGCAACAACTGATTTTTTGGGAGCGGCGTGGCACTTGCGGGGAGGGTGTCGTCGCGGTAGAGGTCGGTGCCGGCCGGCGTGTCGGTGACTGGCGGCGTCTGTGTTGCGGGTGATGAAGAGGAATCCGGTGAATGCGGGAGCATCCCGGTTAGACGATGTGCTCCTGATGAGGATGGATTCTGGATCCCGTCCTCTGAAAGGTAAGTCAAGGGGCAAAAGCGGCGGGTGGGGGGGGGCAGAAGGAGGTTTAATGTCAGGGTTGCAGAGAGGGCTATTTAGGCTCCGTTAAGTCTGGGGGCGGATAGCGGGCCCGGGGTCCGTTCTGCAGGATGCGAACGTTCCGGCCCTGTCCTAGCGTCATTTGCGTCGTGCGTGTTCCGTCTCATACGGTGCTTTTTGCAGGTCTCTATGTTCTGGCCCACGGCCTCTGCACTCGTCACGCACCTCGGTAGGCGTCTGTAGGGTCTCTAATGCCTTGTCGGTTTCGCATAGGGCCTGTCGAGCGCTTCGGGTCTCGTGAAGGGAGCCTCGAGGGTGTTTTGCATCATGGATGTTGCCGGACGGTCGCCTTTGCGGAGGCGATCCGGGCCGGAACGACAGCTCTGCTCTTTGAAAGTTGTGTTTCTGTGGAGATCCCCTACAGCATTTCATCCCTGTGTCCTTACGGGCTTAGGTCTTAAAGCCTGACTTGTCACACATCCGTTGTTCTGGGTTTGTATTGCATTGCAACGCTCTACCGGTTTTGACTGCCATCTGAGACCGCCTCGCTTTTGCAGCGCTTTGTGTCGTATTGCATGTATCGCTCCGTCTTTGGTTTTGTATCGCATTGCTCTGTACTTGTATCAGCTGAGACCTGAGACTGCCTTGCATTGTACAACCCCGTATCGTGTTTTGTCTCATTGCAGCGCTCTGTATTTGTATCGACTGCCGTCTGGGACATCTTGTGTTGTGTTGCTCTCTATTTGAATTTGTACCGCATTGTTTGGCTCTGTATCGGTTTTGTATTGTATTGCTCTATATTTGAAATTGTACTGCCATTTGAGACTGTCTTGCATTGTATGGCCCTGTATAGCATCTTGTCTCACGTTGCAGCGCTCCGTATTTGTATCGACCGCCGTTTGAACCGTCTTGCATTGTATCGCTCTGTATTTGGTTTTGTGTTGCATTGTATCGCTCTGTATTTGGTTTTGCGTTGCATTGTACGGCCCTGTATTGTGGGTTCGCATTGCAGCGCTCCGTATTTGTATCGACCGCCGTTTGAGACCGTCTTGCATTGTATCGCTCTGTATTTGGTTTTGTGTTGCATTGTACGGCCCTGTATTGTGGGTTTCGCGTTGCAGCGCTCCGTATTTGTATCGACCGCCGTTTGAGACCGTCTTGCGTTGTATCGCTCTGTATTTGGTTTTGTGTTGCATTGTACGGCCTGTATTGTGGGTTTTGCGTTGCAGCGCTCCGTATTTGTATCGACCGCCGTTTGAGACCGTCTTGCGTTGTATCGCTCTGTATTTGGTTTTGTGTTGCATTGTACGGCCCTGTATTGTGGGTTTGCGTTGCAGCGCTCCGTATTTGTATCGACCGCCGTTGAGACCGTCTTGCGTTGTATCGCTCTGTATTTGGTTTTGTTGCATTGTACGGCCCTGTATTGTGGGTTTTGCGTTGCAGCGCTCGTATTTGTGACCGCCGTTTGAGACCGTCTTGCGTTGTATCGCTCTGTATTTGGTTTTGTTGCATTGTACGGCCCTGTATTGTGGGTTTTGCATTGCAGCGCTCCGTATTTGTATCGAGCCGTTTGAGACCGTCTTGCATTGTATCGCTCTGTATTTGGTTTTGTGTTGCATTGTACGGCCCTGTATTGTGGGTTTTGCGTTGCAGCGCTCCGTATTTGTATCGACCGCGTTTGAGCGTCTTGCATTGTATCGCTCTGTATTTTTTGTATTGCATTGTATCGCTCTGTATTTGGTTTTGTTTGCATTGTACGGCCCTGTATTGTGGTTGCGTTGCAGCGCTCCGTATTTGTATTGACCGCCGTTTGAGACTGTGTTGCATTGTATTGCTCTGTATTTGGTTTTGTGTGCATTGGTACGGCCCTG
>NW_026114312.1:317965-338983 GCF_018139145.2 Gymnogyps californianus | reverse complement strand
AAGGCCAGGGAGCAGGCAGAGGGAATAATGGGACAGCGGCGAGCTGGGCAGGGGGATATAGCGAGAAACTGAGACAGGCAGTGGTATGCAGAATATACAAGCAAAAAGGAGACGATGGGGACAGAAGGATAAGAGAAAATGGACAGGGAGCGGGCAGAAACGGAGAACATCCAGAGATGGCGGGTGCAGGCAGCACCCACGGGTCCGGGGGCAGAGTAGCTCGGGGCGGGGGGGACTCACGTGGGGAAAAATCACACGGGTCATGAGGCACCCACGGACACGGGGCTGGGGGGGGGTGCCACCCACGGACACGCGGGCCGGGGTGGGCGGGAGCCACCCGCAGACACAGCAGGGGGAACATGCTTTGGGGTGACCTGCATCAGGGGGTCCACTGGAAATCCATAGCAGATTCAACCTGGGTGACCCGAAACACGTGGTCTAGAATATCTATTGAGACACATACATATTTGCACATATATCTATTTCCACCTATGATATAGAGTATCTCTATTAGACATAGACATATTATCTCTACTTACACATATCTTTATTTCCACTTAATACAAATATGTATTAGACATATATTATCTCTACGTAAACATATCTCTTTATCCACTTAGTCTACAGAAGATCTCTTTAGACTGACGTATTTTCTCTATTTACACTTACCTATTTCTATTAATCATATAGAATATCTATTTAGACTATTTATCTTTCGAGCTATTAGGTATTTTGACACTTAAGCATCTTTTTAGACATCTCCACTTAGACTTAGTAAGGGTTACATAGTGTAGTGGAGATAGCTCTGCCTAGTCAGACTTTTTTCTGGTTTAAATTCCTTCATATAAAAATGCAAAAAAAGATAGATTTTATAAGTAAGTCCTTTACTTTTGAATTTATATATACGCGAGCTATTTTTCTATTTTAAAAGCCTACATATATATCCCTAGTTAGAATTCTTTGTATTCTGTAATCCTTTCTATGATATAGTAGATATAGGGTTTTGTTTTGAAATCCCTTAAATATATATAAAACAATACTGGTTTTCAATAGATATAAAAATGAGATCTTTTCCTCTCTCTCAAACACCTCACACGCATATTTACAGTTTTTCCTATTTTTTAAACCCCCCCATCCACGAATTTTCAGGCAGTTTGGGGCTCTGACCCCCCCATCCACCACTCACCTGCCCCTGCCAAGGCAACGCCTCCCCGGTGACACTGGTGCCCCCAAATGACACCCTCACCTCCCCAGGCCCCCCCAGGCCTCCCTTTTTTCCCCCCCCCAAAAGGCACAAGGTTTCCCCCTCGGTTCCCACGCTGGGAGGGGCTCCGCAGGGCAACAAACGTCCCGGGTCCCTCTTGGCCGCGGACTCTCCCCCCCCAGACAGCCCTCGCTGCCGCAGGTGGGGGGCACCCGCTGCAGAGAGCCAGGAGCCTCCAGACACAGGGTTGGCCCCTTACAGTGAGTATTCTTAACAATCGGCAGGCAAACCTGGGCTGGGGGGTATCTACTGAGCATCACAAGACACTTACACCACCGCATCTGAAAAACAAAAATCCCAAACTATAGTTCAGCATATTAGAATAACACAACTTGCTTGCCTCCTCAACAAAATTGGAAATGAAGTGTAAAACTTTAAAGAGTAAATAAAAAATAAAGAATAAATCTCAGTAATTCACTTTATACTAAAAAGTGTGCATATGTTTATATATATCCAATAAAGATACCTATACTATAAAAGTATTTGATTTTCCTTTTGCAATAATTTAACTGCATAGCTGTCAATTGATACCATTATATTATCTGTCTCCAAGCTACACAGCTGTAAGTTGACTAGGGGTTTTTTTGTGTTACATAGTTAGGATGGACATCTGGCCAGCTGCACCGCCCACGAGAGATGCTACTGAACTGCCAGGGAAATGCACCATTGAAAGCCAGACAGAAATAAAGTACTTCAGAGCACTCCATCAAAATATCAGGGAAAAAGCCCCATAACATTCAGTTGCCTGTCTTTTTCAAGATTCAGACAAAATACCTAACTGCTTAAGTACACCTAAATTATATGCTATAGCTATTTGGCAGTTACAGTTTAAACAATGCACATCAATTTGCAAGTTATACAATTTAACTTTTTTTAAAGTTTCATTTCTTACAGAAAAACCAGTGAGCTAGAAGTAAAACCATATAGGGGATCTTCTGAAAACGAAAAAAAAAATCCAGCCTCCAGTGCTGCAATACATAAGGCTATGAAAAAGGACTGGCAGATTTGCTAATGCTCTTGGCTGTACTGAAGCACACAGAAGAACATGTTTTTATGATATCTCAACTGTTACAACTGAGAACCCAAAGACCAGCAATGCCATCGACTTTTGGAAGACTTGTTGTGCTTGGGTCGTTGGAAGGAACAAAATTTTATTTTTTTTTTTTAAAGAGGGTGAAAAGTCTTGCTGCTGGTGACTTCTACTGCCAAGTACATCACCTCTGAAGAACCACTCTGATGGGAAGTTCAATAAAATGCAATTTCTTTGAACGAGAAAGATTTCCGCTTTGAAAATTTCTTTCCAACTGAAGTCAAAATTACACGCTGTAGGGCAGTGGTCTCCAGTCCCTCAACTTAGCTTTCAGAGGGCCAGGGGTCTGAATCCATCCTCAGCAAAAACCACATCAGCAAACCAGGATATTCCTGCAGTTGCCAGGCTCCTCTTCATCACCTGCAAAAAACCAGCGCCAGCAGTAAGCATCGTGTCGGTCGACACAGACCTCTTCCACAACGCCCTCCTCCTCAAAAGCAACGTGGCCTTCCGCTCACCTGCTCTGCAGGAATTCCAGTGTCGGACGCTGCGGCCGTCATCGCTCGTGCCACCATACCAAAAGACAGAAAACTACCGTTGCGCTCGTGAGAAATCACCAGCCCCGTGCTCCTCCTCACTACTACCCAGCTCACCTCAAACGCTCATCCAATTCCAAAGGCAGCCTGCAGGGCGCCTGCAAGACCAAAGAGAAATGCTTAACTGAGTGGCCATACAACACTTCGCTATTAGACACCGACCCGGCCGACAACAGCCTCACCTTCTCAGACCGCTCATCGGCATGTGGCTTCGCCCCTCCGAGCCTGCTTGCGGCATCTGAAAACAACTAAAGCAAAAAAAGGCACATGCTGAGATACCGCCCAAAACCATGGCCTGACTGCACCGATTCCCATCTCCCGCTCCTTTACCTCGGCCGCTCGCCAGCCCTGCCTCTGCTCTTTACAGGTTGCCACGTTGAGGCTCGGGTACCACCTGTAAAAAGACAAACAACAAGGGATGCTTCTAACTTCACCGACACTATGACACCTGAAAAAGAACTGCTACTTCAGTCTACTAGAGACGGCTCACCTTGCCCGAGTCAGCTCCGGTGCTGATATCCTGCTTTGTTCATTGCTTTGCACCTTCAAAATAAAAAAATAAACCAAAACCTATAAGCTAGTCATTTAGCCACCGGTCGCATCTTCCCTCCAACACCACGCGCCAACCCACCTTCTTACAGCGCTCCGCTCGCCTCTCCTCCGTTGCGTGGCTTGTCCCGCTGCATCTGCAAAGACAACAACGAACACGTCACCCAGATGCGGATCAACAGCTTAACCATTCCAGAGGTCTTGTTTCTATTTAGGAATACCATCTAGATTCCAACAACAGCCTGCCAGTAAAAAACAAAACAAAACACAACATTAAGCCCTACACATACAAGCATTAACACCTTTGAGATTCAGTCTGTTCAACTACCACTTGAGCAGCCTCTGCCAGATAGTTCCGGTCATCCCCTTGGCATCCTCACCTGCTGCTGAGGGCTACTTGCTCTGAGGTGGACTGTACGGTCTGTAACTAAACAGTCTATATCTACATTAACTATAGGATCTTACTGTTATTTTCCTCTGACTAACATTGCCATGCCCCCAGGCAGAGCAGCTCCAATCCAGACACAGTGAGACTGACACTGCACACAAACAAGACAAATTACTTGACCCAGAGACATAATAAGACTCTCAACAACAATAATTACTCCCAGAGGGAAGAGGCCTTTAGGTGAGAAGATCTAGGGGGCCATGAGGAAGAAGCTACAGCTGCCCCAGAACTCAAAAGCCACGGCCCGTAACAAAAAAAAGATATGGCCGCAACTGCAGTGATGGATGTGCGAGAAGCCAGGCTCTAAGACTTAAGACCAAAGGGATGCAGAGAAGTAGTCCCAGAAAAGGGCTCCATGAAAACAAGCCGCTCGACAGCGGATATGCTGACACATCCCGGATCACTGCTGCGAGAGAAGACCGTCCGCAAACTTCTCACATGCAACACATGCAAGACAGATCTGTGCGTTGAGTCTCTAACGCAAGAAAGGAAGCGCTCCGTTAGCATTACGCTGATGAGTTGAGGCACACGAGACCCTCGGTATAGCTACCGATGTGCTCGCCTAGCACGAAAAGACCAAAGGGAACATCAAAACCTGAGTAACATATGGTACAGTACACAGAATACAAGCAACACAAACTACCTCCTCACGTACAAAGCCCCTAAGGGAATAACAGTGGCAGTTAGCCAATGGAAGAACCACAATGGCATGACATGGTGACTCAAAATCTAAAATGGACGCCTTACGACTACAGAAACTGGTGCTAAAAACACCATAGATAAACAGAACAAGAGAACATAACTGCCATGACTGATACTAGAGCAAACCTCAGTGGACACTTAAGGAAAAAGGCAAAACTGGAATAATAGGAAAAGCTTGCATGCCCAGGACTGCGATAAAAGAAGACCCCGCTGTAGATTGTTACGAGCACAATAATACACATCCTCTTCTCCAAGAAATTCCAGGGAAGACACTGACACAAACCTGCGCTGGAAATAAGTGCCTAGTCAATGTAACTAAGAATGACTGTGACATCCAGATGGACGGTGAAGGGATGGATGCAAAAATTAAGTCAGAGAATGAAGTAAAAAAGGCATGGAGAAGCAGAGACATCAGAGTTCTGGAGGGTATATTTTGATGTACCCGATGCC
The DNA here is from genome assembly GCF_018139145.2 of Gymnogyps californianus. Taxonomy (NCBI): domain Eukaryota; kingdom Metazoa; phylum Chordata; class Aves; order Accipitriformes; family Cathartidae; genus Gymnogyps; species Gymnogyps californianus. The sequence continues at coordinate 333,944 of NW_026114312.1, read as the reverse complement.
TTACAAGATGAGACTCGTCTGACGTTCAGCCCCGCATATTGTGATGCGGAGGCCCGGATGGTTTATGCTGTGCTCTCGTGACTTTGTCGTACCTCCCATCAGCTGCGGGGAAACTAAAACAGAACAGACCTCATCGACGTCCAAATCCAACTGCAAAACCAATCTGAGAAAGGCTGATGAGCCTTCCTCCCTTTCCAACCATCCCCCAGTCCCAAAACTTTAGAAACCCCTTCTCTTCCCCTGAACTGTCCGGGAAGGAACCCCACCGCTTCCTGACAGCTCCTGCCCTGTATTTGCATCCCGTGAACTCCCTGTGTTGGCTGCTCCTCGGGAGCTGCTCTTCTGAGCCATGCCCTGCATTCTGCAGCACCTCTTGTCTTCATCTTCCCACAGGCTCTGGACTCTGCTACAGGTCCACAAAATAAGTGAGTCCTGACGCTTAGAATCTACGAGGGGCCTATCACAAGCTGCAAAGTTCTAGGGACAACATGCTACTCTGTGGGCGATCGGGAGGCGATGAGCCGTCCCATACCCTGAAAGACACTATGCCTTATGTCCCTGCCGCTTTCTTGAGAAATGCTAAAACTCCATATACAGATGCAGACAAGATGCTCACCCTAACCCCTGCCAGATAATCTCACCATCAGCCCTGTTAAGAGAGATGATATCAGCAACTTACACAACAAAAAGCAAAACTGGTAAAAAAGACAGGTTCCATCTTCAATAGAGTCAGGAATTCCAGGAAAATGCAATGCACCTAGAATAAAAAGAAATTGCATACTGTTAAACATCTTGCTACCCCTGAACACTCAATACAAAATTACTGACCTGAAACAAAAAGCTGCATACAAGTATACTTTCCACTGTATATGCTGCTTAACCTTGCTGTCCTGAAGCTCTTACCTCAGACACCTCTGCTTCCCTAAATGTCAAAATGCATCTGCCCAAACAGCTTAGCCAGCTCAAAAGCTGCAAAGGACTGAAGGAACAGCAGAGCACTGACACCACAGAAGCCCAGAGCAGACTGAGCTCCCTGAGCGGAGGCCTGTGGCTCATATACCCCGGCCCTGCCCACCACCCTTCCCACAGTCACCTGGGAAAGGGAGGGGTGAACCACCAGAAGGCATAAAGGTGGCCGGAGGAGCAGCAGGAGTTTTCTCATCTGCCTTCAGTTTACAGCATGTAAAGCACTGAACAGAGAAAAAGCGACCCTTACTGGAAATGACAATACCTGCTCTTTTACTGCAACTACATCTATCATCAACAATGTGACCGGTAAGCATTTAAACTTAATTTTCCTGGGGCGTAGATAGAAAAAGATAGGTGTTACTAGCTACGTAGGAAAGTAGTTCATGAAATGCAGTAACAATATTATTAACAAAAATCATGTGCTTTGGTTTCCTATTAAAAACCAAAATGCTATGGGGTTACACTTCATTTCTAGCAAGACCACGCGTGCTGCCTAACGGCTACCAGACTACGTTCTGGGTAGGACCGAATGACAAAGCAGAATTAGATCACGTAAGAATCCCTTCTCAAAAATATCTCCGGTTGCAAAGCAAATTATTTACTGTAAATTGCCGACGATTCAGCGTCACCTCGACGGTCTCTCCAAATGACTCCCTTAAGAGAACTAGATGAGTCCCAAAGGACAGAAAACACCAAAAAACATGGAAAAACAAGAAATGTATCAGACATGTATGAAGCAGCTAATTAACACCTAAGTAGCTAGAACAAAAAAATTGCAAAACAGAACAAAAACCACCACGGGAGATGTGTTGATAAAATAGATGAAGGCGTGCTTCTCTGAAAACTCAAGAGGAGATCTGAGCTGACGATAGACATCTTTGGGGTACCAGCTACCAAATAGAAACTACTATAAGGCAGAAAACAAAAAGACGCTCCGGAGCACAAAGATGGCTCTGGAAAAGGTTCTGACAGAACAAGAGGCATCGTCACAGGGATTAGAGAGATCCCAAGGGGCCAGAGAGACCAAAGAAGTCTCGGGGATGCAGTGAGCTCAAAAGGGAATTGAACAAAGTACAGGTGTCCTCAGGGACTGGGACCGAATGGAGGCGCACCGAACGGATGAGAGGACAGAAAGACCGACCGGGGTAACAGATGCGACTCAGGAAGGGTTCTGAGGGGAACAGAGCGGTGCAAAGTGCCCTCCCAGCTAAAACATAGGGGATCTCTCGCGAGAGCTCGGCAAAGGGAGCGGAGGAGTCCCGAGGGGGCTGAGAGACCAAAGAAGCCTCAGAGATAACAATGAGGAACTCTGAAGGGGATTTCAACAAAGTACAGATGTCATTGGGGCCAGGGGTGAACGAAGGCATCCTAAATGGCAAAGAGTAAGATAAGAGCGCTCTGAAGAGCACAAAAAAATAAAATCGAAAGGGAGCTAAAGTGCTACAAAGTGCTGTGGAGTACAAGAAAGGACTCAGAAGCATTGTTATAGAGAGTAGAGGAATTAGGAGGGGGCAGGGTAAGAAAAAAGGCTTGGAGACACAGCGAGGGCCTTGGAGTCTCAGGAGGGCGTCTAGGCAAACTACAGATGACTGAATGGGAGAGGAACCGAACGGAGACACCCTCGATGGCAAAGAAAGACAAAGGAGCGCTGCGTAGCAAAGAAAGAAGGGAGCTTTCATGGAACAAGAGAGATAGAAGGGAGATAAAGTGCTCCAAGGTGCTGTGGAGATCGAGGAAGGTCTCGGGAGGCATCGCGACTGTGAGGAGAGGGGTGTTGAGGGGGGCTGACGGGCAAAAGAAGGCTTGGGGACAACAAGGAGGAACTCGGGTGATCATCTGAGCAGAGTACAGATGGTCTCGGGTGGCCGGGGACTGAACACGGAATCCTAGACAGCGTAGAGAACAAATGAGTGTTCTGTGGCTCAAAGATGGCCCCACTAAAGTGCTATGAGATGGATGTGGAGCACAGGAAGGTCTAGGGAGGCATCGTGACTGGGAGAAGAAATGTCCCGAGGGAGCCAGAGAGACAGAAAAAAGGATTGGAGACCAACATTAAATCCAGAGGGGATCTGAACCGAGTAAACATGTCATCGGAGGGCCAGGGAACAAATAGAGGCACGGCGAGAGGGAAGAGAGGACAGAATGACTGGGCTGGGTCACAGATATGGACTCGGGAAGTCCTCTGAGGCAACGAGAGGGGTGTGAGGTCGCTACAAAGCTAAAAGTGTGCTAAGGGCAACCTTGAAGGCATCGAAGGCATCGTGACACCATTAGAGGGGTCCCGATTGGGCCAAAGACACCAAAGAAGGCTCAGGGACACAAGGAGGAAGTCTGGAGGGGATTTGAACAGAGTGTCCTTGGGAGGCCGGGACCAAATGGAGGCACCCTAGATGGCAGAGGGGATGATAAGAGCGCTCTGGGGCGCAAACAAGCCCACAGATGGGTTTCTGAGGATGTGAGAGGATCAAAGTCCGCTACAGAGCTCAGACAGGGCTGTGGTACACAAAGAAGGTGTCTGTGAGGCACGGTGACTGGGAGCAGAGGGGTCGTGAAAGGCTCGGAGGGATAAGAGATTGAAAGGGAGGCAGGTTACCAAAGTGCTGTGGAGCGCAAGGAAGGTCTCGGGAGGCATCCTAGCTGGCATAGAGAAGAAAAAGAATGCTCTTATTTGGGAACGGAGATCTTGGGAGAGGTGCGATTGCGACAAAACGAGTCCAAAGGAGGCTTACAGAGCTAAAAGTGTGCTGCGGGGAACATCTAAAGACCTCGGGAGGCATCGTGACAGTAGCAGAGGGGTTCTGAGAGGGACAGACAAAAGAAGGCTCGAGAACGTGATGAAGAAGTCGAGAGGGGATTTGAACAGACTAAGATGTCCTCAGGGGACCAGGGACTGAACAGAGGGCTGTGGGGCACGAGGACGGCCTCAGGAGGTGTGATGATGAGATAAGAGGGTGCTGAGAGTGAAAGAGAGACAGAAGGCTCTGGGACAGAATGCAAAACTGAAGAAGGTGTCCCCGCAATGTACAGATGTCCTCAGGGGATGAGCGACTGAATGGAGACATCCTAGATGGCAGCGAACAAGGTAAGAGAGCTCTGGGGCACAGAGCAAGCCTGAGGAAGGGTTCTGTCTGAATAAGATACAAAGAGGGCTGCAGAGCTCCAAAGGTGCCGTGGGGCACGAGGACGGTCTCGGAAGCGTCGTGATGGGAACGAGAGGGCTCCGGAGGGTGGGGGGAACGTGGACAGAGACAAACAAAGGATGCTGACACAATGAGGTACTCGGGAGGGGATCTGAACAGAGTACAGATGTCCTTAGGGGACCGGGACCGAATGGAGGCATCCGACATGGCAGAGGGGAAGGCAAGTGCTCTGGGCACAATGAAAGCCTGAGGAAGAGTTGTGTCTGAATAAGAAAGATACAAAGCCTGCTGCAGAACTAAAGGATGGTCGTGGAACAAGGACGCTCGAGGCAGCGTCGTGACAGAAATAGAGGGGCGCTGAGGTGGCCGGAGAGACAGATGGTGGCTCGAGGACACAAGGTACTCGGGAGGGGATTTGAACAGAGCACAGTGTTGTGAGGGAGACGCTGACCCCTGGAGGCAAGAGAGGTGGAGGAGGACAAAAAGACTGCTCTGAGGAAGAGGTTCTGACAAACCGAGAGGGGTACAAATTACTCCGAGATAAAAGCGTGCCGAGGAGACCCTCTAAAGCCTCGGGATGAACCAAGAGAAAAGAAAAAAAAAAGCATTCATTCATTCATATATTCATTATTATAATAATAATGTAACGAACAAGGAATATAACCAAAAAAAGAAAAAAAGAAATAAAACCCAAGGAAAAAAAACCGTGATGCACAATGCAATTGCTCACCACCCGCTGACCGATGCCCCGGCAGCGATCCGCCCCTCGCGGCCAACTCCCCCGTTTATATACTGAGCGTGACATTCTATGGTATGGAATATCCCTTCGGATATTAGTTCGGGTCAGCTGTCCCGGCTATGCTCCCTCCCAGCTTCTTGTACACCGCCTGCTTGCTGGCAGAGCATGGGAAATTGAAAAATCCTTGACTTAGGATAAGCGCTACTTAGCAACAACTAAAACATCAGCGTGTTATCGACATTATTCTCACGCTAAATCCAAGACACAGCACTGTACCAGCTACTAAGAAGAAAATTAACTGTCCCAGCAAAACCAGGACAACAGTTTAAAAGTGATGGGCATTAGGGAAATAAGGAAAACCTAAAAAATAGGGACAGCAAACTAAAACAGATGTAGAAAGAACATTTTAAAAGCGACAGCGCTATGGAAAGACAAGAAATAATTAAAAGAAAAGACCGCAATATAAAGACAGTGAACGGGATAAAAGTAGAAAAATTTAAAAGCAAAGGGGATTAGGGAAATAAACGGAAAAAATTAAAAGAAGTGATGGTGAACTAAAACAGAGTGGAAAGAAAATCTAAAAGTGAGGGCACTAAGGAAAGACAAGAAATACTTAAAAATAAAGACAGCAAACGGCATAAAAGTAGAAAGAAAATTTTAAAAGCAACAGGGATTAACGAAATAAGGAACAAATTTTTAAAAAGACAGTGAACTAAAACAGAGATGTAGAAAGAAAATTTAAAAGCAAGGGCACTAAGGAAAGACAAGAAATAATTTTTTATAAACAGCAAAGGGAATAAAATTAGGCATAGAAAGAACATTTGAAAAGTGAGAAGTTTTAGGGAAATAAAGGGGAAAATTAAAAAATAGGGACAGTGAACTAAAACAGAGACAGGAAGAAAATCTAAAAAGTGAGGGCACTAAGGAAAGACAAGAAATAATTTTTAAAAAGAGACAGCACACGGAATAAAAGTAGACAGAAAATTTTAAAAGCACTGATGATTAAGGAAATAAGGAAATAATTAAGAAATAGCGATGGAGAACTAAAACAGATGTAGAAAGAAAATTGAAAAGGCGACGGCACTGAGGAAAAACAGACAAAATAATTAAAAAATAAAGACACTGAACGAGATAAAAGTAGACAATTTTAAAACCCAAGGGATTAAGAGAGGAAAGAACTAAAAAAAGCAACAGTGAACTAAAATGCAGACATAGAAAATTTAACAAGCGACGGCTTTAAGGAAAGACAAGATTAAATTAAAAAAGAAGAATGGGGTACGTGACACAGGAAAGAATTAAAACATATGATAGGGAGCTTGATAAAAGTAGACATAGAAAGAAAATTGAAGAAGTGACAGGGTACAGGACAGACAGGAGAGAATTAGAAAATAAAGACAGTGAACTGGATAAAAGTAGCCATAGAAACAAAACTAACATTGACGGAGTATAGGAAACTAAATAAATGGAGACATAGAAAGCAAATTTTTAAAGCAATGGGTACGGGACAGAGAGGGAGAATTAAAAATAGGGACAGGGAATTGGACAGAGGGAGACATAGAAAGAAATTTTTAAAGCAACAGGCTACAAGAAACACAGGAAAGAATTAAAAAATAGGAACAGGATGAGAATAGAAGGAAACATGAAAGAAAATTTGAAAAGTGACAAAGTATACAGAAGAAAGGGAGCCAGATACAAGGACTTGTTGAAAGAGAAATTAAATAGCAATGGGGTACAAGAAATATAGGAAGAATTAAAAAAAATCAAGAAAGGAGCCAGAATAGAGGGAGACGTAGAAGGAATTTTAAAAAAGCAACTGAGTACAAGAAACATAGACAAGAATTAAAACACAGGGACAGGGAGATAGATAGAGGAACAACATAGAAAATTTAAATGGTAATCGGGTCCAAGAAACACAGGCATATTAAAAAAAACAGGACAGGAGATGGATAGAAAGAACCATAATATGAAAATTTTAAAAAGCAACAGGGCACAAGAAACACAGGAAATAAAAAATAGGGACAGGGAGATGGACAGAAGAAAATAGAAAGAAAATTTAAAAAGCGACAGGTACAGAACAGAGGGAGGAATTAAAAAAATAGGGAGAGGCAGCTGCAGAGAGGGAAACAGAAAAAAATTAATAGGTGAAGTGGTACAGGGCGGAGTTGACAGAGGAGTAAAAAGTTTTGGGGAGCCAGACAGGTAGGTGGGCAGGCAGAGAGGGAGACGGAAGCAGGGACAGGCAGGGATCTGGGGCAGGCAGCAGAGGTGGACTGGGACACCAGGAGAGAATGCGTGAACTTGCCACAGCTCCTGGTGCTGCCAGGAGACCTTCACCGTTATCGTTTCTTTTCTCCTGACTTCCAAAACGCAGACAGAAAGGCCTCGTTAGGAAGGAGACATTGCTTTATTCAATAGTGCGCAGAATCGGGCACTCGGGGGAAGTTCCCCAAATCGAGTGCAAAACCAAACATAAAACTTAGCCTATTTATACATTCCATTTCATACATCCTTTTTTCATTACATACATGTCACACTAATCGCTCCTATTTACTGCATTTACATATTGCTAATGTTGCAGAACTATACCATGCATGCGCAGGGGTCCCGAGTGGCCGTCTGTGGTTATTTGGGAGGTGCCCCTACTCATTCTGAAACAAAGTTCACATTAAGTGTTATTTTCGTCAAGTAAGCATTCTATCCCTTGTTGACTGAGCATGCCCTTGTGGTTGTTACTTTAAGATAAGTTCTTGTTAAAAAAAGTTCTATCCATCCCTGCAAATGCTTCATGTAACTTCTAGCAGTTTACAAGATAAAGCCAACTACAGGATAATGACTACTAAGGCCTATTTACATAAGAAACGTTTCACATACCATCTAGCAGTTACAAGAGAATGACGGACTACTAAGGTCTATTTACATACGATTAAAACAGGTGGTATCATCACCACCCCAACACTTCTCTCTCTGCCTTTGCCCCTTCCTCCGCCGCAGTGCCGCCTGCCCAACCCTCACCCGCTCAGCAGCACGCAGTGCACACCTCGATGCTCCTCAATCCGGAAGGCTTCCTCAATACATGGTGGCTCATGCACATAGTCAATGGGGCACCGAGCTCCAGACCACGTGCCGGTGGTCTGCTCTGTTGGGGAGAGCTCGGAGGGATCCTTCCTTGCTGCAGGGACTGCCTGTTTCCTTGCTGGAGGCAGCTGCCTGTGCAGGACCCCCTTGGATTCCCTCCTCAGCCAGTTCCCCTTCCTCAGCTCCTCAGGCAGCCATGCCCAGGCAGCCCCCTCTCCAGCTAGAGCCCCTTCACACAGCAGGGCCAGCCCCATCCTCAGCCTCACTGGCCACACCTGGGGCTGCCCCAGCTCCAGCCCCAGCTGGGGCCCATCGGGAACAGGGGCCATTGCCAAAGCCCCACAGCACATCACCCCTGCCTGCTCCTGTGCACAGCCAGGAGCTCTGCACCCAGGGGCTGCAAACACAGCCAGGGGCACAGAGGAGGCAGGAAAAAGTTTGTTCCTTAAGGCACATAAGAAATCCCGGCAAGTGAGTTGGCTACAAGGCTCAGTGCCCAAAGGCAGCAGGACAGAGGAGAAAAGGGAAAAGACAAGCAGGAGGAAGGACAGAGGGACATAGAAAAGGAGTGGGGCAGAGCGCCAGAAAACAGGGTGCTGTGAACAAGAGAGGGACAGGGAGCAGGACAACAGTGTAGACAGAGGGGAGCGGAGAGATTGCGCAAGAAAACAGGGTCAGAGAGATGAGGAATAAATGAGAGGCAGGGGGCAGGGGAGAAAGGTGGAAGGACCAGCAGGACAAGGAAAACAGAGACAAGACAAGGGATGGGAACACTTCTGAAGTGATAGGGAAAAGAAACATAGGCAAGAAAATAAAAAATAGAAACAGGGAGCCGGATAGAGTAGAAAAGAAAATTTCAAAAAGCAACAGGATACAAGAAACCATATCAAGAATTAAAAAATAGGTATACGGAGCTGCATAGAAGGAGGAATAAGGAAATTTGAAGAGCCAATGGGGTGCAAGAAACACAGGCAAGAAGTTAAAATTAGGTCAGGGAGACAGAGAGAGGGAAAGGTAGCAAGAAAATTTAACAAGCAACTGGGTTCAAGAAACATATGCAAGAATTATAAAAAACAGGGATGGAGAGGTAGAAAGAAACCTTCAAAAAGTGATGGTGTTAAAGAAACATAGGCAAGAATTGAAAAATAAGGACAGCTCGATAGAAGGAGACTGTAGCAGGTTGACCTTGGCTGGCTGCTGGGTGCCCACCAAGCTCCTCTATCACTCTCCCTCTTCAACAAGACAGGGAGAGGAAATACAATGAAAAAGCTTGTGGGTCAAGATAAGGACAAAGAGATCACTCACCGATTACTGCCACAGGCAAAACAGACTCGACTTGGCGAAATTAATATAGTTTATTGTCAATCAAAATCAGAGTAGGATCATGAGAAATAAGAACAAATCTGAAAAACACCTTCCCCCCACCCCTCTCTTTTTTCCTGGCTCATCTTCACTCCTGACTTCTCCACCTCCTCCCCGAGCAGCGCAGGGGGACAGGGAGCAGGGGTTGCACTCAGTTCATCACGTGTTGTCCCTGCTGCTCCTTCCTCCTCACGCTCTTCTTCTGCTCCAGGCATGGGGTCCCTCCCATGGGGCCACAGGTCCTGTCAGCAAACCTGCTCCAGCATGGCTCCCTCTCCACAGGGCCACAGGTGCTGCTGGCAGCCTGTTCCAGCATGGGCTCCTCTCCACTGGGCCACAGCTGCTGACAGGAGCCTGCTCCAGCATGGGCTCTCCCTGGAGTCACAGCTTTCTTCAGGCACATCCACCTGCTCCAGTGTGGGGTCCTCCACAGGCCACAGGTGGATGTCTGCTCCACCATGGACCTCCATGGGCTGCAGGGGAACAACCTGCCTCACCATGGTTTTCACCACAGGCTGCAGGGGAATCTCTGCTCTGGTGCCTGGAGCACCGCCTCCTCTCCTCCTTCACTGACCTGGGTGAACAGCAGGGCTGTTTCACACTCGCATTTTCTCTGTCACAGCTTCTGCGCAGCATTTTTCAGCCCTTCTTAAATATGTCATCACAGAGGCACTACCAGCATTGATGGGCTCAGCTTTGAGCAGCAGTAGATCTGTCTTGGAGCGGGCTGGAACTGGCTGTGCCCAGCACGGGGCAACTCCTGGTGTCTTCTCACAGAAGCCACCCCTGCAGCCCTGCCTCCACCCCCAGCTAACAACACCTTGCCACATAAATCCAATAGGACAGCCATCAGCTGCAGGGCAGGTGGGGGGATTGAAAGATAGGGAAAGGGAGCCACAGAGAGAGAGGCAGAGGGGGGGGAAAAACCATAGCGATGGGCTACAGGACAGAGAGGAAGAAGGGAGAGGAACCAGACTGAGAGAGATGGAGAAAAACAAAGAATAGCGATCGGCCGCAGAGCAGAGAGGGAGGAATTAAAAAAAAGGACAGTGGGGTGGACAGAGAGAGACTGAGAAATACCAAAAACCCTCAATGAGCTAAAGGGGGAGGACTTAAAGGACAGGAAGCGAGATAGAGAATGGTAAAGAGAAAAATGGGTTATGAGACAGAGAAGGCAGAAAGGGCGGGGCGGCGGTCCCGCCAACCCCACCCGGGGGCGGGAGGCGATGCGGGAAAAACCTCGCGTGGGGGAAAACCTCGCGTGGGGGAAAAACCTCGCGTGGGGGAAAAACCTCGCGTGGGGGAAAAACCTCGCGTGGGAAAAACCTCGCGTGGGGGAAAAACCTCGCGTGGGGGAAAAACCTCGCGTGGGGGAAAACCTCGCGTGGGGAAAAACCTCGCGTGGGGGAAAAACCTCGCGTGGGGGAAAAACCTCGCGTGGGGGAAAAACCTCGCGTGGGGGAAAAACCTCGCGTGGGGGAAAACCTCGCGTGGGGGAAAACCTCGCGTGGGGGAAAAACCTCGCGTGGGGGAAAAACCTCGCGTGGGGGAAAAACCTCGCGTGGGGGAAAACCTCGCGTGGGGGAAAAACCTCGCGTGGGGGAAAAACCTCGCGTGGGGGAAAAACCTCGCGTGGGGGAAAACCTCGCGTGGGGGAAAAACCTCGCGTGGGGGAAAAACCTCGCGTGGGGGAAAAACCTCGCGTGGGGGAAAACCTCGCGTGGGGGAAAAACCTCGCGTGGGGAAAACCTCGCGTGGGGGAAAAACCTCGCGTGGGGGAAAAACCTCGCGTGGGGAAAAACCTCGCGTGGGGGAAAAACCTCGCGTGGGGGAAAAACCTCGCGTGGGGGAAAAACCTCGCGTGGGGGAAAAACCTCGCGTGGGGGAAAAACCTCGCGTGGGGGAAAACCTCGCGTGGGGGAAAAACCTCGCGTGGGGGAAAACCTCGCGTGGGGGAAAAACCTCGCGTGGGGAAAACCTCGCGTGGGGGAAAAACCTCGCGTGGGGGAAAAACCTCGCGTGGGGGAAAAACCTCGCGTGGGGGAAAACCTCGCGTGGGGAAAAACCTCGCGTGGGGGAAAAACCTCGCGTGGGGAAAAACCGCGTGGGGAAAAACCTCGCGTGGGGGAAAAACCTCGCGTGGGGGAAAAACCTCGCGTGGGGGAAAAACCTCGCGTGGGGAAAAACCTCGCGTGGGGGAAAAACCTCGCGTGGGGGAAAAACCTCGCGTGGGGGAAAACCTGCGTGGGGAAAAACCTCGCGTGGGGGAAAAACTCGCGTGGGGGAAAAACCTCGCGTGGGGAAAAACCTCGCGTGGGGGAAAAACCTCGCGTGGGGGAAAAACCTCGCGTGGGGGAAAAACCTCGCGTGGGGGAAAAACCTCGCGTGGGGGAAAAACCTCGCGTGGGGGAAAACCTCGCGTGGGGGAAAACCTCGCGTGGGGAAAACCTCGCGTGGGGGAAAACCTCGCGTGGGGGAAAAACCTCGCGTGGGGGAAAAACCTCGCGTGGGGGAAAAACCTCGCGTGGGGGAAAAACCTCGCGTGGGGGAAAACCTCGCGTGGGGGAAAAACCTCGCGTGGGGAAAAACCTCGCGTGGGGGAAAAACCTCGCGTGGGGGAAAAACCTCGCGTGGGGGAAAAACCTCGCGTGGGGGAAAAACCTCGCGTGGGGGAAAAACCTCGCGTGGGGGAAAAACCTCGCGTGGGGGAAAACCTCGCGTGGGGAAAAACCTCGCGTGGGGGAAAAACCTCGCGTGGGGGAAAACCTCGCGTGGGGGAAAAACCTCGCGTGGGGGAAAAACCTCGCGTGGGGGAAAAACCTCGCGTGGGGGAAAAACCTCGCGTGGGGGAAAAACCTCGCGTGGGGGAAAAACCTCGCGTGGGGGAAAAACCTCGCGTGGGGGAAAAACCTCGCGTGGGGGAAAAACCTCGCGTGGGGGAAAAACCTCGCGTGGGGGAAAACCTCGCGTGGGGGAAAAACCTCGCGTGGGGGAAAAACCTCGCGTGGGGGAAAAACCTCGCGTGGGGGAAAACCTCGCGTGGGGGAAAAACCTCGCGTGGGGGAAAAACCTCGCGTGGGGAAAACCTCGCGTGGGGGAAAAACCTCGCGTGGGGGAAAAACCTCGCGTGGGGGAAAAACCTCGCGTGGGGGAAAACCTCGCGTGGGGAAAACCTCGCGTGGGGGAAAAACCTCGCGTGGGGGAAAAACCTCGCGTGGGGGAAAACCTCGCGTGGGGGAAAACCTCGCGTGGGGGAAAAACCTCGCGTGGGGGAAAAACCTCGCGTGGGGAAAACCTCGCGTGGGGAAAAACCTCGCGTGGGGGAAAACCTCGCGTGGGGGAAAAACCTCGCGTGGGGGAAAAACCTCGCGTGGGGGAAAACCTCGCGTGGGGGAAAAACCTCGCGTGGGGGAAAACCTCGCGTGGGGGAAAAACCTCGCGTGGGGGAAAAACCTCGCGGGGGGAAAAACCTCGCGTGGGGGAAAAAACCTCGCGTGGGGGAAAAACCTCGCGTGGGGGAAAAACCTCGCGTGGGGGAAAAACCTCGCGTGGGGGAAAAACCTCGCGTGGGGGAAAAACCTCGCGTGGGGGAAAAACCTCGCGTGGGGGAAAAACCTCGCGTGGGGGAAAAACCTCGCGTGGGGGAAAAACCTCGCGTGGGGGAAAAACCTCGCGTGGGGGAAAAACCTCGCGTGGGGGAAAAACCTCGCGTGGGGGAAAAACCTCGCGTGGGGGAAAAACCTCGCGTGGGGGAAAAACCTCGCGTGGGGGAAAAACCTCGCGTGGGGGAAAAACCTCGCGTGGGGGAAAAACCTCGCGTGGGGGAAAAACCTCGCGTGGGGGAAAAACCTCGCGTGGGGGAAAAACCTCGCGTGGGGAAAACCTCGCGTGGGGAAAAACCTCGCGTGGGGGAAAACCTCGCGTGGGGAAAAACCTCGCGTGGGGGAAAAACCTCGCGTGGGGAAAAAACCTCGCGTGGGGGAAAAACTCGCGTGGGGGAAAAACCTCGCGTGGGGGAAAAACCTCGCGTGGGGGAAAAACCTCGCGTGGGGGAAAAACCTCGCGTGGGGGAAAAACCTCGCGTGGGGAAAAACCTCGCGTGGGGGAAAAAACCTCGCGTGGGGGAAAAACCTCGCGTGGGGGAAAAACTCGCGTGGGGGAAAAACCTCGCGTGGGGAAAAACCTCGCGTGGGGGAAAAACCTCGCGTGGGGGAAAAACCTCGCGTGGGGGAAAAACCTCGCGTGGGGAAAAACCTCGCGTGGGGGAAAAACCTCGCGTGGGGGAAAAACCTCGCGTGGGGGAAAAACCTCGCGTGGGGGAAAAACCTCGCGTGGGGGAAAACGGGGGGAAAACCTCGCGTGGGGGAAAAACCTCGCGTGGGGAAAAACCTCGCGTGGGGGAAAAACCTCGCGTGGGGGAAAAACCTCGCGTGGGGGAAAAACCTCGCGTGGGGGAAAAACCTCGCGTGGGGGAAAACCTCGCGTGGGGGAAAAACCTCGCGTGGGGGAAAAACCTCGCGTGGGGGAAAAACCTCGCGTGGGGAAAAACCTCGCGTGGGGGAAAACCTCGCGTGGGGGAAAAACCTCGCGTGGGGAAAAACCTCGCGTGGGGGAAAACCTCGCGTGGGGGAAAAACCTCGCGTGGGGGAAAAACCTCGCGTGGGGGAAAACCTCGCGTGGGGAAAAACCTCGCGTGGGGGAAAAACCTCGCGTGGGGGAAAAACCTCGCGTGGGGGAAAAACCTCGCGTGGGGGAAAAACCTCGCGTGGGGGAAAAACCTCGCGTGGGGGAAAAACCTCGCGTGGGGGAAAAACCTCGCGTGGGGGAAAAACCTCGCGTGGGGGAAAAAACCTCGCGTGGGGGAAAAACCTCGCGTGGGGGAAAACCTCGCGTGGGGGAAAAACCTCGCGTGGGGAAAAACCTCGCGTGGGGGAAAAACCTCGCGTGGGGGAAAAACCTCGCGTGGGGGAAAAACCTCGCGTGGGGGAAAACCTCGCGTGGGGAAAAACCTCGCGTGGGGGAAAAACCTCGCGTGGGGGAAAAACCTCGCGTGGGGGAAAAACTCGCGTGGGGGAAAAACCTCGCGTGGGGGAAAAACCTCGCGTGGGGGAAAAACCTCGCGTGGGGGAAAAACCTCGCGTGGGGAAAAACCTCGCGTGGGGGAAAACCTCGCGTGGGGGAAAAACCTCGCGTGGGGGAAAAACCGCGTGGGGGAAAAACCTCGCGTGGGGGAAAACCTCGCGTGGGGGAAAACCTCGCGTGGGGGAAAAACCTCGCGTGGGGGAAAAACCTCGCGTGGGGGAAAAACCTCGCGTGGGGAAAAACCTCGCGTGGGGGAAAAACCTCGCGTGGGGAAAAACCTCGCGTGGGGGAAAACCTCGCGTGGGGAAAAACCTCGCGTGGGGAAAAACCTCGCGTGGGGGAAAAACCTCGCGTGGGGGAAAAACCTCGCGTGGGGGAAAACCTCGCGTGGGGGAAAAACCTCGCGTGGGGGAAAAACCTCGCGTGGGGGAAAAACCTCGCGTGGGGGAAAAACCTCGCGTGGGGGAAAAACCTCGCGTGGGGAAAAACTCGCGTGGGGGAAAAACCTCGCGTGGGGGAAAAACCTCGCGTGGGGGAAAAACCTCGCGTGGGGGAAAAACCTCGCGTGGGGGAAAAACCTCGCGTGGGGGAAAAACCTCGCGTGGGGAAAAACCTCGCGTGGGGGAAAAACCTCGCGTGGGAAAAACCTCGCGTGGGGGAAAAACCTCGCGTGGGGGAAAAACCTCGCGTGGGGAAAAACCTCGCGTGGGGGAAAAACCTCGCGTGGGGGAAAAACCTCGCGTGGGGGAAAACCTCGCGTGGGGGAAAAACCTCGCGTGGGGAAAACCTCGCGTGGGGGAAAACCTCGCGTGGGGGAAAAACCTCGCGTGGGGGAAAAACCTCGCGTGGGGGAAAAACCTCGCGTGGGGGAAAAACCTCGCGTGGGGGAAAAACCTCGCGTGGGGGAAAAACCTCGCGTGGGGGAAAAACCTCGCGTGGGGGAAAAACCTCGCGTGGGGGAAAAACCTCGCGTGGGGAAAAACCTCGCGTGGGGGAAAAACCTCGCGTGGGGGAAAAACCTCGCGTGGGGGAAAAACCTCGCGTGGGGGAAAAACCTCGCGTGGGGGAAAAACCTCGCGTGGGGGAAAAACCTCGCGTGGGGGAAAAACCTCGCGTGGTTGAGGGGGTACAGAGGGGGGTGAGGAGGGATGTTTGAGTAGAAACATGTATGGGGGGACACGCATGGGGACAGCCAACACCAGGGCATCCACCTAGGACAATCCACAGCGCATCACTCACCTGGGATAGCCCGCAACAGGTAATCCACACTGGAGTAACGTCTTTTTATGATGTCTCCATTGTCACAACTGAGAACCCAAAGACCAGCAATGCCGTCAGCTGTAGGAAGACGTGCTGTACTTGGGTCTTTGGAGCAAAATTGACTTTCAAAAAAAAAAAAAGAAAAAAGCAACAGACTCTTGTTGCTGATGACTTCTACTGCCAAGTAATCACCTCTGAAGAGCCACTCTGATGGAAGTTCCTAAATTGCAACTTCTTTGAATGAGAAAGATTTCTGTTTTGGAACACTTTTTTCCAACTGAAGTCAAAAGTACACACTGTAGGGCAGTGGTCTCCAGTCCCTCAGCTGTCAGAGGGCCAGGGGGCTGAATCC
>NW_026114312.1:244797-317465 GCF_018139145.2 Gymnogyps californianus | reverse complement strand
TCTTTACAGGTTGCAAGTTGAGGCTTGGTACCACCTGTACACAAACAAACAAGGCATGCTTCTAACTTCACCAACACTACAAACACCTAAAAAATAACTGCTCCTTCACCCCACCAGACATGGCTCACCTTGCCCGAATCAGCTCTGGTGCCAATATCCCGCTTTGCACCTTCTGTAGGTAGCTAGGGTCTGGCGGCCGGAAGATATCGCGCTGTACGGAAAAGTAGGGTCCCTCTCCAGATAGCAATAGCGTTTAGTTTATGGTGTAAACAGACGGAAGTTGACATTGTAAACCTGAGCTATATATAATGCTGTTCTACTCACTAATAAATGCCATTTGCCGTCCACCACATTGGTGTCTGTGAGCTGATGGCCCGAGCGGCCTGGGTTGGTCGCCGTGCCGTTCCTGAACCAGGTCGCCACGCTACGAAGGCAACAAGTGGTGCCGAAACCCGGGAAACTCGCCTGGAATCGGGTGAACGGCGCCGGAGCGGCAGGACCAGCCCGGCGGGAGGACGCTCCCGGACCAACAAGGAGGATGGAAGCCCTTGTGAAGGTCGTATCAGAATTACATAAGCGTGGGGTATTGATTGTAAACTCAAAGATTTATTCACGGTTGCGAGGCTTTGCAAATTGGGGTCATTGACCAGCCGGTGGATATTCTCCACCCCGAAGTGTGGGCATAGTGCACAAAAGCGTTAGCCGAGGAGACGATGTCCTCGGGTTGGGGAAAAACCTGGGGTCGTGGGGAAAGTCGTACAGGCTCTGCAGAGGGCCATGCAGGACCGGAGACCTGGAGGGCGGCGGGGAGCTGTTTGTTTTTGGCCACCCCAAGTAGGGAGTCGTGGCAGCCACGCGGACTTTGCACCCCCTGACGATGACGATTTTGCTGGGCCTGGAGATCGCAGGAGGGTGCGCGTCCCCTCGATTCCCGACCCCAACCCGCACCCCGACCCGCTTACGGAGGGACAGCCAAATCCTTCTGGGGTGGGTTGGCCGAGGAGGCCAGGGGTGCCGCGGAGAGGCCGGAATCTGAGGAAGTCTGGGCTAGACCACCGCCATATGCGCCCCAACATGGCGCCGAGCACAAAGGGGAAGGGCGGGACGAAGATGCCTTGGCGGGAACAGGGAGGAAGCGCTAGTAAGCGCACGCCGCCGGGAAGGAGAGGGGAACGTGAGCGAAGGGCGGAAAGCCAATCAGAAGAAATGCCCTTATAGGGTAAACACCTCGCCGAGCAGAGGGCGGGGCGAACCAAGAGGGCGAGACGAACCAAGAGGGAGGGGCGAGCCAAGAGGGAGGGAACGGCCCGCCCGCAAGGGAAGCAGGCGGGGCCGGAGCCCAACAAAAAGGTACTGGAAACCGGAAGTAACCAGTCAGTCGAGTTCCGACTCCGGATCAGACACTAGCTGGGACGAGTGGCTTGCAACCGATTCAAACTTAGAGGAAGGAGAGACGGAAATAAACAAAGTTAAGAACCGAAATATCCCTGTTCAAATTAAAGAGAAATCGCGAGGAGAAATCCCTCTCACGGATTGGAGGAAAATAAAGATTGCGTGCGCCGGTTGGGCCCCATCGGCCGCGCTAGCGTTCCGGTCCGGGTGATGGATGGGGGACAGAGGGTCCACTCGCCAATAAACCCTAAGGATATACAAGCGATTGTTAAGGCGATCGCGGATAAAGGGCTTAATTCGCCATGTCTCCACCCTCATAGATGGTGTCTTTGGGGGAGACGATATGCTCCCGTTCGATATAAAACAAACTTGTAGATTGATCTTTGATGGGGCAGGAATGATCGTTTTTAAACAAGAATGGGAGGACAACTGTGCAAGGCAACTGGCCAAGTAACTGGAGCAGATCATCCACTGCATGGCTCCAGCCTGCAGCGGTTAATGGGCACAGACCCTATAATGATTACCCCCCAGGCCCAAGCCCAGGGCCTACGGCCCATGAAGTTATGGCAACTACTCGTGCGGCCAGAGAAGCTATTCACAGCCTCTAGAGTTATTGCCAAGCCATCGTCATGGTCCACAATAAAACAAAGTGAAAGTGAGAGTTTTACACAATTTGTAGATCGTCTCCAAGCAGCGGTCGACTGTTCGCCCTGCCTGCGGAGGCAAAAGGCCCAGTTGTAGCGAATGTTTACGTCAGCAGTGTAATTCGACAACCAAAGAAATTCTGCGATCACTACCGCGGGGTCAAGCATCGCGGACATGATTCAGCATGTCGCGAAGGAAGAGCATCTAACCCCGATCCAGGTGGCTGTTCGAACCATAATAATGTGATGACATGTTTTGTGAGTTTTTGTTCACAGGATTGGATCATCGGTCGCCCCCGTAACCCGTACACCCCGGTGACAAGAGAAGATGACAAGTTGGCAAGCGTCCTGTCCAAGCCTAGGAGTTCCGCACTGGCAGAACCAGACAACGGCAAACTAGCCTCCGCAAGGGGGGGCTACGATGCCTTTGTGTGATCTTGATTTTGGAGCTTGTCAGTATAGGACAGCAGAAGCAGATTACTATCACCATCAGCCATTCAAATGGACCCTTGCCAGGTGGGAGGATCAGCACGTGATTAAGGAAAATGTTACAGCAGGACCTCCTAGCTTCACTGTCGCACTATGCAGCATGATAACCACACCACCTTGTTTGGAAAAAATGCCCTATTACCTTTGTCCCGCATCTAATCCAGGAAAAGGGTACTGTAACTATCCTAACCAGTATTATTGTGCATATTGGGATTGTGTTACTGTCGCTTCTGCTTGGACCCCTATTTCCCGAGATAAATATCTATCAATATCAAGGGGACCACGAGGTTGTATACCAGGTGGGTTTGTTCCACCATGGGAGTTACACCTTGTTTGTCGTTGAAAAACTTTGATAATTCCTCAGAATATTGTATCCAGGTATCTATAGTCCCTAAAATCTTTTACCATCCTGAAGTCTTTGTCTACGATTTATAGATTACTCCAGAACATTATCTGTCAAAACGAGAACCCTTTACAGCACTAACAATAGCTACTCTAATGATCATGGGAGGGGCGGGAATAGGTACAGGAAGCATCCTTGGTACATCAAAGTAAAGAATTTAGTGCCTTGAGGATGGCAGTAGATGAGGACCTGGCTAGAATTGAACAATCCATACAAAACCGAAGGGGATTAGACCCGATGTTCCTGCAACAAAGGGGTTATGTGCTGCATTAAGAGAAGAGTGTTGTGTAAGAGACACTATGGCCAAACTGCGAGAAGGATTGGAAAAACGGAAAAGGAACAAGAGGCACAACAAAGTTGGTTTGCATCATGGTTTAACCATTCGCCATGGCTGACCACCCTGATCTCTACCTTGATAGGGCCAATCGCGATGATTCTGATAGCCCTGATCTTTGGACCCTGTATATTAAACAGGCTCGTGTCGTTTGTTAGGAGCCGGTTAGAAAAAGTTAACATCATGTTAATAGAATAATATTTTGTTCAAAATTTCCTTTAGCTATCCCCAGTTATACCCTGTTACTCCTAGTTACCCCCCAGTTACCTCTTGCCTAGCGTGCCTTATGTTTCTATTCAAGTTTGTGATATATATTTTAAGATTGTTATAAAGATGATATATATATTCTTTACAGATTGTTATATTTTAGCCAATTTAATTACTCATAGGGAGGGGAAAATGTAGGTAGCTAGGGTCTGGCGGCCGGAAGATATCGCGCTGTACGGAAAAGTAGGGTCCCTCTCCAGATAGCCAATAGCGTTTAGTTTATGGTGTAAACAGACGGAAGTGAC
This sequence comes from Gymnogyps californianus, assembly GCF_018139145.2. Lineage (NCBI taxonomy): Eukaryota > Metazoa > Chordata > Aves > Accipitriformes > Cathartidae > Gymnogyps > Gymnogyps californianus. Next base: position 313,691 of record NW_026114312.1, on the reverse strand, counting down.
ATTGTAAACCTGAGCTATATAATGCTGTTCTACTCACTAATTAAATGCCATTTGCCGTCCACCACATTGGTGTCTGTGAGCTGATGGCCCGAGCGGCCTGGGTTGGTCGCCGTGCCGTTCCTGAACCAGGTCGCCACGCCTACGAAGGCAACACCTTCAAAATAAAAAAAAGTAACCCAAAACCTATAAGCTAGTCATAAGCCACTAGTCACATCTTCCCTCCAACACCACTCACCGCCTCACCTTCTTACAGCGCTCCGCTCGCCTCTCCTCTGTTGCCCTTTGGCACACAGCTCGTCCCGCTGCATCTGCAAAAACAATATCGAACACGTCACCCGATGCTGACCAACAGCTTAACAATTCCAGCGGTCTTTTCCATTTAGGAATACCATCTAGATTCCAACAACAGCCTGCCATTAAAAACACAAAAGTAGTTCGCATTATGCCGATAAGCGGAGGCACACAAGACCCTCGGTATAGCTACCGATGTGCTCGCCTAACACAAAAACAACCATGGGAACATCAAGACCTGAATAACATACGGTATAGCACACAGAAAACAAGCACCAAACTACCTCCTTACCTACAAAGCCCCTAAGGGAATTACAGTGGCAGTGGCCAATGGAAAAACCACGACGGCGTGACATGGTGACTCAAAGATCTAAAATGGACACCTTACGACTACAGAAACTGGTGCTAAAAACAATAGATAAACAAGAACAAGAGAACATAACTGCCTGACTGACGCTAGAGCAAACCTCAGTGGACACTTCAGGAAAAAGGCAAAACTGGAATAACAGAAAAAGCTTGCGTGCCCGAGACTGCGATAAAAGATGACCCCTGGCTGCAGACTGTTACGAGCACAAATAATACACATCCTCTTCTCCAAAACATTCCAGGGAAGACAATGACACAAACCTGCACTGGAAAGAAGTGCCTAGTCAGGGACTCTAAGTAACAAGGACTGTGACATCCGGATGGACGCACAAATTAAGTCAGGGAATGAAGTAAGTAAAAGGCACAGAGAAGCAGAGACCTCAGAGTTCTGGGGGGTATTTTTATGTACCTAAGCTTTACAAGACGAGACTCATCTGACATTCAGCCCTGCATATTGAGATGCAGAGGCCTGGATGGTTTACGCCGCATCTCCTGTGACCTTGTCGTACCTCCCGTCAGCTGCGGGGAAACTAAAACAGAACAGACCTCATCGACGTCCAAATCCAACTGCAAAACCATCTGAGAAAGGCTGACGAACCCTCCTTCCTTTCCCAGCCATCCCCCAGTCTCAAAACCTTACAAACCCCTTCTCCTCTCCTGAACTGTCTGGGAAGGAACCCCACTGCTTCCTGACAGCTCCTGCCCTGTATTTGCACCCCTGAACCCCCCGCATTGGTGCTCCTCAGGAGCTGTTCTTGTGAGCCACACCCTGCATTCTGCAGCCACCTCCTATCTTACACCTTCCCACAGACTCTGGGCTCTGCTACAGGCCCACAACATAAGTAAACCCTGATGCTTAGAATCTACAAGGGGCCTGCCACAAGCTGCAAAGGTCTAGGGACAACACTTCTCTGTGGGCGATTGGGAAAGGTGATGAGCCATCCCGTACCCTGAAAGACACTATGCCTTACGTCCCTGTCGCTTTCTTGAAAAATGCCAAAGTTTCATATACAGATGCATACAAGATGCGGACAAGATGCTCACCCTAACCACTGCTAGATAATCTCACCATCAGCCCTGTTAAGAGAGATGATATCAGCAACTAACACAGTATACAGCAAAAAGACCCAGACACCTCTACTTCTCTAAATGCCAACACACATCTACCCAAACAGCTTAGACAACTCAAAACCTGCCACCAACTGAAGAAACAGCAGAGCACCACACCACTAGAAGCCCCAGAACAGAATGAGCTCCTGGAGGAGAGGCTGTGGCTCATATACCCTGGGCCCCGCCCACACCCTTCCCACAATCCCCTGGGAAAGGGGAGGGCCAACCACCAGACAACATGGAGGGCCAGAGGAGCAGCAGGAGGTTTCTCATCTGCCTTCAGTTTATGGCGTGCAATGCGCTGAGCAGAGAAAGCGACCCTTACTGGAAATGATGATGTCTGCTCTTTTACTACAACTGCATCTACACTGCATCAGCAATGTGACTGGGTAGGGAATTAGACTTAATTTTTCTGGAGCGTAGATAGATGTCCTGCTAAGCTATGTAAGAAAGTAGTTTGTTAAATGTAATAACAATATTGTTATCAAAAATGATGTGCTTTAGTTTCCTATAAAAAAACCCAAAATGCTATGGGATTACACTTTGTTTCTAGCAAGACCCCACATACTACCTAAATTCTACCAGAACTGCCTTCTGGATAGGACCGAATGACAAAGCAGAATTAGATCACGTAAGAATCCCTTCTCAACAATATCTCCGGTTGCAAAGTAAATTTTTTACCGTAAATCGCCGACGGTTCAGAGTCACCTCGGCGGTCTCTCTGACCGACTGCCTTAACGGAACTAGATAAGTCCTAAAGAACAGAAAACACCAAAAAAACATGGAAATACAAGAAAAGTATCAGACACTGTATGAAGCAGCCTAATTAACACCTAAGTAGCTAGAACAAAAACAAATTGCAAAACAGAACAAAAACCACCACGGGAGATGTGTTGATAAAAATAGATGAAGGCCATGCCTTCTCTGAAAAACCTCAAGAGGAGATCTGAGCTGACGATAGACATCTTTGGGGTACCAGCTACCAAATAGAAACATACTATAAGGCAGAAAACAAAAAGACTGCTCTGGAGCATAAAGATGGCTCGGAAAAGGTTCTGACAGAACAAGAGGCATCGTCACAGGGATTAGAGAGATCCCGAAGGGGCCAGAGAGACCAAAGAAGTCTCAGGGATGCAATGAGCCAAAAGGGAATTGAACAAAGTACAGGTGTCCTCAGGGGACCGGGGACCGAATGGAGGCGCACCAAGATGAGAGGACAGAAAGACCGACTGGGGTAACAGATGCAGACTCAGGAAGGGTTCTGAGGGGAAGAGAGGGGTGCAAAGTGCCCTCCCGAGCTAAAAGGGCTCTAGGGCATCGGGATCTCTCGCGAGCTCGCAAAGGGAGCGGAGGAGTCCCAGGGGGCCTGAGAGACCAAAGAAGCCTCAGAGGTAACAATGAGGAGCTCTGAAGGGGATTTCAACAAAGTACAGATGTTGTCAGGGGCCGGGGGCTGAACGAAGGCATCCTAAATGGCAAAGAGTAAGATAAGAGCACAAAAAAATAAAATCGAAAGGAGCTAAAGCGCTGCTGAGTGCTGTGGAGTACAAGAAAGGACTCAGATGACATTTATAGAGAGTAGAGGAATTAGGAGGGGGGGGTAAGAAAAGAAGGCTTGGAGACACAGCGAGGGCCTTGGAGTCTCAGGAGGGCGTCTAGGCAAACTACAGATGACTGAGTGGGAGAGGAACCGAACGAGACACCCTCGATGGCAAGAGAAAGACAAAGGAGCGCTGCGTAGCAAAGAAAGAAGGGAGCTTTCATGGAACAAGAGAGATAGAAGGGAGATAAAGTGCTCCAAGGTGCTGTGGAGATCGAGGAAGGTCTCGGAGGCACCGACTGTGAGGAGAGGGTGTTGAGGGGGGCTGACGGGCAAAAGAAGGCTTAGGGACGACAAGGAGGAACTCGGGTGATCATCCAGCAGAGTACAGATGGTCTCGGGTGGCCAGAGACTGAACACAGGAATCCTAGACAGCGTAGAGGAACAAATGAGTGTTCTGTGGCTCAAAGATGGCCCCACCTGAAGTGCTACAAGGTGGATGTGGAGCACGAGGAAGGTCTCAGGAGGCATCGCGACCGGGAGAAGAAATGTCCCGAGGGAGCCAGAGAGACAGAAAAAAGGATTGGAGACCAACGATTAAATCAGAGGGGATCTGAACCGAGTAAACCTGTCATCGGAGGGCCAGGGAACAATAGAGCACGGCTAGAGGGAAGAAGACAGAATGACTGGGCTGGGTCACAGATATGGACTCAGGAAGTCCTCTGAGGGAACGAGAGGGATGTGAGGTCTGCTGCAAAGCTAAAAGTGTGCTAAGGGCACCTCGAAGGCATCGATAGGCATCGTGACACCATTAGAGGGGTCCGGTTGGGCCAAAGACACCAAAGGTGCTCAGGGACACAAGGAAAAGTCCGGAGGGGATTTGAACAGAGTACAGGTGTCGTCAGGAGGCCGGGGACCAAATGGAGGCACCCTAGATGGCAGAGGGGATGCTAAGAGCGCTCTGAGGCACAAACAACCGAGGACAGGTTTCTGAGGGACCGAGAGGATCAAAGTCCGCTACAGAGCTCAGACAGGGCTGTGGTTACAAAGAAGGTGTCTGAAGAGGCAGGTGACTGTAGCAGAGGGGCGTGAAAGGCTCAGAGGGATAAGAGAGATTGAAAGGGAGGCAGAGTGCTACCAAAATGCTGTGGAGCGCAAGGAAGGTCTCGGGAGGCATCCTAGCTGGCATAGAGAAGAAAAAGAATGCGCTTATTTGGGAACGGAGATCTTGGGAGAGGTGCGATTGCAACAAAACAAGTCCAAAGGGGGCTCACGGAGCTAAAAGTGTGCTGCAGGGAACATCGAAGACCTCGGGAGGCATCGTGACAGTAGCAGAGGGGTTCCGAGAGGGACAGACAAAAGAAGGCTCGAGACATGATGAAGAAGTCCAGAGGGGATTTGAACAGACTACAGATGTCCTCAGGGGACCAGGGACTGCACAGAGGTATCCTAGCTAGCATAGAGGACAACAAGAGCATCCCGGAGATGAAAGGTGGCATCAGGAAGGTTCTCGGGGGGAGAAGGGTGCAAAGTGCGCTACAGAGCCAAGAGAGGGCTGTGGGGCACGAGGATGGCGTCAGGAGGCACGATGACAGCAGCAGAAGGGGTGCTGAGAGTGAAAGAGAGACAGAAGGCAGCTCTGGGACAGATGCAAAACTGAAGAAGGTGTCCCCGCAATGTACAGATGTCCTCAGGGGACGAGCAACTGAATGGAGACATCCTAGATGGCAGTGAACAAGGTAAGAGAGCTCTGGGGCACAGAGCAAGCCTGAGGAAGGGTTCCGTTGAATAAGAGAGATACAAAGAGGCTGCAGAGCTCCAAGGGTGCCATGGGCACGAGGACAGTCTCGGGAGGCGTCGTGATGGGAACGAGAGGGCCCCGGGGGGACAGAGACCAACAAAGTATTGCTGACACAATGAGGTGCTCGGGAAGGGATCTGAACAGAGTACAGATGTCCTCAGGGGACCAGGGACCAAATGGAGGCATCCGACATGGCGGAGGGGAAGGCAAGAGTGCTCTGGGGCACAATGAAAGCCCGAGGAAGAGTTGTGTCTGAATAAGAAAGATACAAAGCCTGCTGCAGAACTAAAGGATGGTCGTGGAACGCAAGGACGCTCACAGGGGCGGCGTGACAGAAATAGACGGGTGCTGAGGTGGCCAGAGAACATCAAAGGTACTCAGGAGGGGATTTGAACAGAGCAGAGATGTGTGAGGGAGACGCTGACCCACTGGAGGCAAGCGAGGGGAAGAGGACAAAAAGACCGCTCTGAGGAAGAGGAGATGTTCTGACAAACCGAGAGGGGTACAAATTATGCTCCAGAGATAAAAGCGTGCCGAGGAGACCCTCTAAAGCCTTGGGATGAACCGAGGGAAAAGGAAAAAAATAAGATGCAAAGAAAACTTAAAAAGCAACAGGGTATGTGACAAACAACAAAGAATTACAAAAGAGGGATAGACAGCTTGATAAAAGTAGACATAGGGAAAAAGTGAAAAATGAAGGCATTAAAGGAGAAAAAAACTACAAAATAGGGACAAACTAAATAAACAGAGACATAGAAAGAAAATTGAAAAATAAAGACAGTGAACTGGATAAAAGTAGATATAGAAAAAAATGTAAAAGCAATGTGATACAGGACACAGAAAATAATAAAAAAGGGGTTAGGCATCTTGATAAAGTAAACATAGGAAAATTCTTAAGTGACAACATAGAGGACAGATAGGAAAAAAGTAAATAATAGAGACAGAAAAATGCATAAAAGTGAAGATAGAAACAAAAATTCACACATGAAAACATTGAGAGGAAAAAATTAAAAAGCGAAGAAACCTGAGTAGAGGGAGACATAGAAAGAAAATTTTTAAAGCAACTGGGTACAGGACAGACTAGAATGAATTAAAAAGTAAAGACAGTGAACTGGGTAAAAATAGATGAGGAAAGAAAATTTAAAAGCTATGGCGTACAGGACAGACAGGAAAAGTTTAAAAAAAGAACGGAAATTTAGAAGCGACGGGGCACAGGACAGAGGAAAAAATTAAAAAATAAAGATAGTGAACTGGCTAAACGTAGACATAGAAAGAAAATTTTAAAGCGACAGGGTACGTGACAGACAGGAAATAAAAAATAGCAAGGCAGCTTCATAAAGTAGACATAGCATTGTGGTTTTACCCGGCTGGCAACTAAGCACCATACAGCTGCTTGCTCACTCCCTCACAGTGAGGATGGGGGAGAATTGGAAGGGTAAATGTGAGAAAGAAGCTCATAAGTTGACATAAAAAAAAAAGGCGGGGGACCAACAAAGAGAGAGGAAAATAAAACCCAAGAAAAACAAGCGGTGCAAATGAAAACAATTGCTCACCACCGACCACCCGATGACCACCCAGTTCTGAGCAACCCCCACCACCACACAACCTCCACCCCCAGTTTTATTGCTGAGCATGATGTCATACAGTCTGGAATATCCCTTTGGGCAGTTGGGGTCAGCTGTCCCGGCTGTGTCCCCTCCCAACAAATTGCGCACCCCCAGCCTGCTCGCTGGCGGGCAGGGTGAGCAGAAAAGCCCTTGGCGCTGTGCAAACGCTGCTCAGCGATAACTAACATCCCTGTGTTATCAACACTGTTTTCAGCACAAATCCAAAATGTAGCCCCATACCAGCTACGATGAAGAAAACTAACTCTATCCCATCCAAAACCACACGCAGAAATAAAATTTTAAAAGTGAAGTGGTACAGGAAACATTAAAAAATGGGGACAGAAAAGTAGATAAATGGAGACATAGAAAGAAAATTTAAAAGCGGGCAGGGACAGGAAAACAATAAAAAAGGGACAGCAAACAATGAATGTTGACATAGCAAATGTAATAAGCGATGGCATTAAGGAAAGACGAGAAAAAAATAAAAATAAGGATAAGGTAAAAAATAGACACACACATGGAAATATAATCTTAAAGTGACGGGCACACGACAGGAATAAATTAAAAAATATGAACAGAGAGTTTGATAAAAGTAGACATAGAATGAAAATTGAAAAAGCAAAAGGGTTCAGGACAGACAGGAAAAAAAAAAAAAATAAAGACAGTGAATTGGTTAAAGGAGACAGAAAGAAAATTTTAAAAGCGACTGGGTAAAGGACAAACAGGAAAAAAAATTAAAAATGGGGACAAAAACTGGATAAAAGTTGATGTAGAAAGAAAATTAAAAAGCAAAGGCGTTAAAGAAAGACAAAAAAATTAAAAATAAGGTCAAGCGATAGAGAGAGACATAGGAAGAAAATTATAAAAGCGAGGCCTTAAGGAAAGACAAGAAAAAGTTACTGTCGTGGTTTAACCCCAGCTGGCAACTAAGCACCACCCAGCCGCTCGCTCACTCCCCCCCGGATGGGGAGAGAATCGGAAGGGTAAAAGTGAGAAAACTCATGGGTTGAGATAAAGACAGTTTAATAGGTAAAGCAAAAGCCACGCGCACAAGCAAAGCAAAATGAGGAATTCATTCACCGTTTCCCATTGGCAGGCAGGTGTTCAGCCATCTCCAGGAAAGCAGGGCTCCATCACACATAACGGTAACTTGGGAAGACAAACACCATCACTCCGATCGTCCCTGCCTTCCCTCTTCTTGCCCCAGCTTTATATGCTGAGCATGACGTCCTATGGTCTGGAATATCCCTTTGGGCAGTTGGGGTCAGCTGTCCCGGCTGTGTCCCCTCCCAACTTCTCGTGCACCCCCAGCCTGCTCGCTGGTGGTGGTGGTGAGGAGCAGAAAAGGCCTTGACTCTGTGTAAGCACTGCTCAGCAATAACGAAAACATCCCTGTGTTATCAACACTGTTTTCAGCACAAATCCAAAATAGCCCCATACTAGCTACTATGAAGAAAATTAACTCTATCCCAGCCAAAACCAGCACAGTTACAAAATAAGAATAGGGAGAAAAATACAGAGAGATATCGGAAGACAATTTCAAAAGCAATGGGGTACAGAACAGACAAGAAACAAATAAAAAAGACAGACAGTAAATTGATTAAAGTAGACATGGAAAGAAAATTTAAAAGCGACAGGGTACAGGATAGACAGGAAAACATGAAAAAAGGGACACCAAAGTGGATAAACTTTGACATAGAAAGAAAATTGAAGAAGCGACAGGGTACAGGACAGACAGGAGAGAATTAGAAAATGAAGACAGTGAACTGGATAAAAGTAGCCATAGAAGCAAAATTTAAAATTGACGGAGTATAGTATAGACAGGAAAAAAATTTAAAAGGGAGGACAGGAAACTAAATAAATGGAGGCATAGAAAGAAAATTTTTAAAGCAACTGGGTACAGGACAGAGAGAGAGAGAGGAAGTAATAAATAGGGACAGGGAATCGGATAGAGGGAGACAGAAATGTTAAAAAGGGACAGGCTACAAGAAACACAGGAAAGAATTAAAAAATAGGAACAGGGATGAGAACAGAAGGAAACATTGAAAGAAAATATAAAAAGTGACAGGGTATAAGGAAAAAGGGAGAAATTAAAATTTAGGGAAAGAAGCGGGATAAAGGGAATTGTTGAAAGAGAAATTAAATAGCGATGGGGTACAAGAAATATAGGGAGGAATTAAACAATCCAGAAAAGGAGCCGGATAGAGGGTGACGTAGAAGGAATTTTAAAAAGCAACTGAGTACAAGAAACATGAAGAAAAAACACAGGGACAGGGAGATGGATAGAGGACAATGTAGAAAGAAAATTAAACAGTGATTGGGTACAGGAAACACAGGCATATTAAAAGAACAGGGACAGGGAGATGGATAGAAGGAACCATAATAAGAAAATTGTCAAAGCAACGGGGTACAAGAAACACAGGAAATACTTAAAAAACAGGGACAGGGAGATGGATAGAAGGAAACGCAGAAAGAAAATGTAAAAAGTGATGGGGTACAGGACAGAGAGGGTGCCAGAGAGAGGGAAACGTAGAAGAGAAATTAAAATGCAACAGGGTACCAGAAACACAGGAAAGCATTAAAAAATAGGGAGAGGGAGCCGCAGAGAGAGAAACGTAGGAAAAAATTAATAGATGAAGTGGTACAGGGCAGAGTTGGCAGAAGAGAACAAGTTTTGGGGAGCCGGACAGGCAGGTGGGCAGGCAGAGATCCAGGGAAGGGCGGCGAGATGGACCGGGACGCACACGAGACAATGCGCGACTCACCACAGCTCCTGGCACCGGCAGGAGACCTTCACCGACCCAACGCTTTTCTCTGTGCCTCGGCGGCAGGTGCCTACACACTCCTCTCCCACGAGGCTTCCCAGCGGCTCGCACGAGCGCCGATGGAGGCACCGAGCTCCCAGCACCGTGTGCTGGTGGTCTGCTCTGTCGGGGACGGCTCAGAGAGATCCTTCCTTGCCACAGGGACTGGGCATTCCTTGCTGGAGGCACCTGCCTGCGGGACCCCCTTGGATTCCCTCCTCAGCCAGTTCCCCTTCCTCAGTTCCCTCAGGCAGGTGTGCCTGGGCAGACCCTTCCCCGGCTAAAGGGAGGAATTAAAAAATAGGGACAGTGAGCTGGATAAAGAGAGACACAGAAAGAAAATTTAAAAGCGACGGGGTACAGGACAGACAGGAAAACATTAAGAAATAAAGACAGGGAGATGGATAGGGGGATACATAGAAAGAGACAGGATACAGGAGACACAGGAAAGAATTTAAAAATAGGGAGAGGGAGGAAGATAGAGGGAGAAATAGAAGGAAAATTCAAAAAGCATGGGGTACAAGTCACACAGACTCAAATTAAAAAAAAAAGGCCAGGGAGCTGGAGAGAGAGAGACATATGTATAAAGAAAATTTTAAAACCAAGGGGTAAAGGAAAGAGCAAGAAGAAATAAAAAAGGGAGCCAGATAGAGGGAGGCATAGCAAGTTTGAAAAGCGATGGGGTACAGAGCAGAGGGAGTGTCCTGGTTTTGGCTGGAATAAAGTTAAACTTCTTCTTAGTAGCTGCTATAGTGCTGTGTTTTGGATTTAGGATGAGAATAATGTTGATAACACACTGATGTTTTAGTTGTTGCTAAGCAGTGTTTATATTAAGTCAAGGATTTTTCAGCTTCTCATACTGCCCTGCCAGCGGAGGCTGGGAGTGCACAAGAAGCTGGGAGGGGACACAGCAAGGGCAGTTGACCCAAACAAGCCAAAGGGATATTCCACACCATATGATGTCATGCCCAGTACATAAACTGGGGAAGTTGGCCAGGGGACACCGCGGCTCAGAGATTGGCTGGGCACCGGTCAGCAGGTGGTGAGCAATTCTATTGTGCATCACTTGTTTTGTATATTCTATTATTATTTTTTTCCCCCTTCCTTTTCTGTCCTATTAAACTGTCTTTATCTCAGCCCATGAGTTTTCCTCCCCTCCTGCCCCCCTCCAATTCTCTCCTCCATCCCACGGAGGGGCGGGGGGGGGGGAGGACAGGCAAGCAAGCGAGCGGCGGCTGTGTGGTGCTAGTTACTGGCTGGGGTCAAACCATGACAGGGAGATATTAAAAAATAGGGTCAGGGAGCCAGATAGGGGGAGACATAGAAATTACATTTTTAAAGTAATGGGGTACAAGGCAGTGCAAAAAACCTAAATAAAGGGAGAGGGAGCTGGTTAGAGGGAGACACAGAAAAAATTTAAAAGGCAACGGGGTACTGGGCAGAGTTGGCAGAAGAATAGGTTTTCAGGAGCCATACAGGGAGGTGGGTGGGCAGAGAGGAAGATGGAGGAATGGAGGCAGGCAGACATCTGGAGAAGGGTGGCAGAGATGGGCCAGGATGCAGAGGAGAGGATGTGTGACTCACCGCAGCTCCTGGTGCTGGCAGGAGACCTTCACCACCCCGATGCTTCTGTCTCTGCCCTTTCCTCCTCTGCAGTGCCACCTGCCCGACCCTCGCCCACTCAGCAGCACACAGCAGAGGCCTTGATGCTCCTCATCTGGAAGAATTCCTCAATACATGGCGGCTCACACATAGTCAACAGAGGCACCGAGCTCCCAGCACCACGTGCTGGTGGTCTGCTCTGTTGGGGATGGCTCGGAGGGATCCTTCATCGCCGCAGGGACTGCCTGTTCCTTGCTGGAGGCAGCTGCCTGTGCGGGACCCCCTTGGATTCCCTCCTCAGCCAGTTCCCCTTCCTCAGCTCCCTCAGGCAGCCATGCCCAGGCAGCCCCCTCTCCAGCTAGAGCCCCTTCACACAGCAGGGCCAGCCCCATCCTCAGCCTCACTGGCCACACCTGGGGCTGCCCCAGCTCCAGCCCCAGCTGGGGCCCATCGGGACAGGGGCCATTGCCAAAGCCCCACAGCACATCACCCCCTCCCTGCTCCTGTCCACAGCCAGGAGCTCTGCACCCAGGGGCTGCAAACACAGCCAGGGGCACAGAGGAGGCAGGAAAAGTTTGTTCCTTAAGGCACATAAGAAATCCCGGCAGTGAGTTGGCTACAAGGCTCAGTGCCCAAAGGCAGCAGGACAGAGGGAGAAAAGGGAAGAGAAAAGACAGAGGGCATAGAGGTGTGGGACAGGGAAGCCAGAAAATGGGATGCTGTGAACAAGAGAGGGACAGGGAGCAGGACAACTGTGTAGACAGAGGAGAGCGGAGAGATTGGCAAGAAAACAGGGTCAGAGAGATGGAGGACTAAATAAGAGAGACAGGGAGCAGGAGAGGGAGGCAGAAGGGACCAGCAGGACAACAAGACAGAGAAAAGACAAGGGACGGGGAAAAACTCTACAGTGAAAGGGGAAAAGAAACATAGGCAAGAAATAAAAGATAGAAACAGGGAGCCGGATAGAGGTAGACATAGACAGAAAATTTCGAAAGGCGACAGGATAAAGAAACATAGGCAAAACTACAAATGGGACAGGGAGATAGAAAAAGGGAGATGGAGAAAGAAAATGTAAAAAGTGACAGGGTACCCGACAGAGAGGGAAGAATTAAGACTTAGAGACAGGGAGATGGATAGAGGGAGACGTGGGAAGGAAATTTTGAAAGCTACAGGATACAAGAATCATACACAAGAATTAAAAAACAGGTACACGAGCTGCATAGAGGGAGACGTAGGAAGAAAATCTGAAAAGCGATGGGTTCAAGAAACATAGGCAAGAATTAAAAAAATAGGGATGGAGAGGTAGGAAAAAAGTTTCAAAGCGATGGCTACAGAAACATAGGCAAGAATTAAAAAATAGGCACAGCGAGCCGATAGAAGGAAATGGTGGGGTGACCTTGGCTGCCCACCAAGCCGTTCTATCGCTCCCCCTTCCAACAAGACGGGGAGACGATACAACAAAAAAGCTTGTGGGTCGAGATAAGGACAAAGAGAACGCTCACCAATTACTGTCACAGGCAAAACAGACTCGACTTGGGGAAATTAATTTATTGTCGATCAAAATCAGAGTAGGATACTGAGATATAAGAACAAATCTAAAAAAACACCTTCCCCCCCCCCCCTTTTTTTCCTGGGCTCATCTTCACTCCTGACTTCTCCACCTCCTCCCCCGCGCAGCGCAGGGGGACAGGGAGCAGGGGTTGCCGGTCAGTTCATCCCATGTTGTCTCTGCCGCTCCTTCCTCCTCACGCTCTCTTCTGCTCCAGTGTGGGGTCCCTCCACAGGGTCACAGGTGCTGCCAGCAACCCTGCTCCAGCATGGGCTCCTCTCCACGGGGCCACAGCTGCTGACAGGAGCCTGCTCCAGCATGGGCTCTCCACTGGGTCACAGCTTCCTTCAGGCACATCCACCTGCTCCAATGTGGGGTCCGCCACGGGCTGCAGGTGGATGTCTGCTCCACCGTGGACCTCCGTGGACTGCAGGGGGACACCCTGCCTCGCCGTGGTCTTCACCACAGGCTGCAGGGGAACCTCTGCCCTGGTGCCTGGAGCACCGCCTCCCTCTCCTTCTTCACTGACCTGGGTGAACAGCAGGGCTGTTTCACACTCGCATTTTCTCTATTACAGCTTCTGCGCAGCATTTTTTAGCCCTTCTTAAATATGTCATCACAGAGGCGCTACCAGCGTTGCTGATGGGCTCAGCTTTGACCGGCCACAAATCCGTCTTGGAGCTGGCTGGAACTGGCTGTGCCCAACATGGGGGCAACTCCTGGTGTCTTCTCACAGAAGCCAACCCTGCAGCCCCTGCCCTCCCCCACCCCAGCTAACAAAACCTTGCTGCGTAAAGCCGATACAGCAGCGATCGGCTACAGGGCAGAGAGGGAGGCAGAGGGGAAAAAAAACATAGCGATGGGCTACAGGCCAGAGAAGAGGAAGGGACAGGGAACCAGACTGAGAGAGATGGAGAAAAACAAAGACTAGTGATGGCCCACAGGGCAGAGAGGGAGGAATTAAAAAGGGGGACAGTGAGGTGGACAGAGGGAGACTGAGGTTTTTGGTTGGTTGGGTTTTTTCAAAACAATGAGCTAAAGAAGAGAGACAGAGGAATTAAAGAATAGGGACAGGGAGCCAGACAGAGAGAGAACAATAAAGACAAAAATGGGCTATGGGACAGAGAGGGAAGACATTAAAACATTGGGACAGGGACCTGGAACAAGAGAATATAAGGAAGAAAAAGCGTATCTAGAATACAGGGCAGAGAGAGAGGAATTTAGAAATAGGGACATGGAGCCAGACAGAGAGAATTGCGGGGCGGGCATTGTGAAGGGCTAAAGGGCAGACGGGGAGGAATTAAAAAGAATTGGGATAGGAAGACAGACACATAGATGGAGAAAGACAAAAATAGCGATGGGCTGCAGGACAGAGACAGAGGATGAAAAAAAGAGGGACAGGGAACACGACAGAAGCACGTAGAGAGAAAAAGAACGTGGAGAGGCAGAACGACAGAGAAAGAGGGGGACTCGGGAGAATGAGAGAGGGAGAGGTACAGGGAAGTGAAAAAAATGACAGCAGTGAGAGAAATAGAAGGGAGGGGACCGGGATGCAGAAGGGCGACACAGCCCCAAGGGTCCAGGACTCACCGCAACTCCCGCTGTCAGAGGTGCTGGGAGAATTTGACAGTGTGGACGCGTCTTTCTCTGTCTCCCTTTCTCTCCCCTCCTTTCCTCCTCTGTAGCTCCAGTCACTTGACTGTCATCCACCTAGAAGAATAGATTGGTGTCTTACAGCTCTTACAGTATGAGGCTTCCCAGATACGTAGCCTCACACGCGCACACGCTGCATGGCCGTACTGTGCTTTTGGTTACGCATACAGACCCTGCCGCGCACGTTGGTGATCGGATCTGCTGAGGACTACGCTGAGAGGATCCTTCCTCACCCGGAGAGGCAGGCTGTCCCTGTCTGCAGCTGGAGGCTGCTGCCGGCTGGATCCCTTTTATTTTATTCTTCAGCCGCTTTACCTTTTTCTGGCCTCTCCAGCTTCAGCCACGGCAGCTCCTGTCCACAGCCAGTAAGCGCTCCAGCTGTCCCTGTTCGCCCATGCCGCTAGGAGAATGAGGCCAAAGGCAACCCACCCAAACCTGAGCCAGATGCAGTCCACAACGTCCCCGCAGAGGAACCCACAACTGAGGCCTCAGCGCTGCCTCTGGGAGAGGGAAAGAGCAAGCAACTGTTATCCACAGGGATGACTGTGGCTCCCCTCAGGCAGGAACCCCTCCTTCCGCAGGAGCTTCTGGAGACGCCGCTCTTTCCCCGAACTGATGCTAACGGCACCTGCATTTATGAAGAATAAAGCATATTCAAGGGGCGGCTTGCTGCCGTGAGGACAGGGTTTGGGAGCAGCCTGTGGCTACGGGACAGGCTTCAGGAGAGGTGCTGGAGCTGGCGGCAGCTGCATGGGATGAGCGGGGCTGGAGGAGTTTTGTTGAGTTGGGGAGGCACCCAGTGCCTTTTCCAGGGGGTGGGAAGGCCTCCAGGTACCCAGAGGGGTGGGGCATCCATCTCCTGCCCCTCTTCCTGCTTCCTCTCCACCAGCTCTCAGAAAATCCCTGGGAACTGCCCTGATGGGGCCTGACTCCAAGTGATCTGCAGCCTGTTGCACCGGTGGGTTGGAAACATCCTTGCAGCTTGTTGGCACTCTCAGGCAGGCATGTCCCAGCAGCACCATCCCCTGGGGCTGCAGCCCTGTGATACAGAGGGGCCATCACCATCAGCCTCACTGGCCCCCCCGGGGCTCCTCCAGCCCACAGCTGCAGCCATGGCCCTTACACCCGCTAGGTAACCTGCTCCCCAGGACTCTGTGACAGCCACTCACCAAGTACAAAGGGCTACAAACACAGCCATGAGTGCAAATGAGACAGTGAGTGTTTATTCGTTAATGTCTGTAAGTCCCGGGAGTAAGTCCGCTAGCAGCAGATACAGAGAACAAAAATACAGCGATGGGGAGCAGGACAGAGGAACAGAAAGAGAAAAATAAAATGAGGGAGAAGGACTGAGGAGCAAAGAAAGAAACAGGTACAGGGGAAAGGCCAGTGAGATGGAGAAATCAATAAAAAAGGGAAGAGGAGCCCTGCAGGGACATGGCAGAAGAAAAACAGCGTCAGGGAGCAGGACAGAGGGAAAGAGAGAGAAAATGATGAGCAGGGAGCAGAACAGAGGGATCGAGAGCGAAATGGAATGAGAGGAATAAAGAAGGTGGGAGAGAGAGAAAGAGACAGGGAACAAGCCAGAGGGATTGAGGGGGAAAAAAAGACACACAGAGACGAGGACAAAGAGATGGAGAAAGATCAAACAGTGATGGACTGCAGGATGCGAAAAAAGGACAGGGAGCAGGACAGAGGGGAATAATGGGACAGCGAGCTGGGCAGGGGTATATAGCGAGAAATGGCGGACAGGCAGTGGTATGGAGATATACAGACAAGAAGTTAGGGGGAGGATGGAGGACGGAGAGAATAAGAGAAAATGGACAGGGAATGGGGCAGAGATGGAGAAAGAAACATTAGAGACGGAGAGAGGAGGAGAGTGACGGGACCGAAGCAGAGAGAGAGAGAAAGAAAAAAAAATATATTGATGGGTAGCAGGCCAGGGGGACGAGGAAAGACAGGAGGAAGGACAGAGGGATATAGAAAACAGGTGAGGGACAGGGAGCCAGAAAGCTGGATAGTGCAAAAGAGAGAGGGATGGGGAGCAGGACACCGGGATACAGAGACAATGAGAGCAACAGAGAGAATGACAGAGAGATGGAGCACGAGAAAAAACAGAGACAGAAAGCGGGACAGACAGATGAAGCAATAAAGAGGGACAGGGAGCAGGACAGAGCGGGGAAGGGAGAGAGAGGACAGGTAAGATAACAGATAATTGGAGAAAGAAAGGAAAGGGAACAGCACAGAGGGTCACAGCAAAAAAGAGAGGGATGGCAGAAAGAGAAAAATAAGACGAGGGAGAAGGACTGAGGAGCAGAGGAAAAAGGTACAGGGAAAAGGACAGAGACGGAGAAAACAAAGAAGGACTGGAGGCAGAACGAAGGGAAAGATCAACAAGGACAGGGAGCAGGACAAAGGGGTGGAAAAGGAAAAAACAGTGATGGTAGCAGGATAGAGGAAGAGAGAGAAAAAGAGCAAGAAGAACAAGAGAAGGAGAATGACAGAAGGATGTAGAGAGAAAGACTGGGACACGTAAAAGGGGGGGTTGGGGGACACACATCAGAAGGGCAGAAAGAAAGAGGGATGGGGAGCAAGACTGTGATAGAGACAGAGGGAGAGAGGAGTAGGTTGCAAGGATACAGAAAAGCAGAGGTACAGGGAAGAGGAAAGAATGACAGAGAGAGAAAGGGGAGGATGGGGAGCAGGAGAGAGAGATGGAGAAAGAAAAAACAGGGACATGGATAGGGACAAGGACAGGGACAGAGGGGTAGAGAGGCAAAGAGAGGGACAGGGACCAGGACACTGGGATATAAACAGAGAGGGACAAGGAGCGGGACACAAGATTGCAGAGAGACAGGTACAGGGAAGTGACAGAGAGAAAAAGAGGGGGGTGGGAGCAGGTCAGAGAGCTGGAGAAAGAAAAAACACTGCTGGGGAGAAGGACAGGAGGATAGAGCCAAAAGAGATGAATGGGAAGCAGGGCAGTGGGATGCAGACAGCAAAAATAATGACAGGCAACAGGACAGAGGGATGGACAGAGAAGTAAGGGACAGGGAGCAGGACAGAGGAACGGAAGGAAAAAATACTGATGAGCAACGGGACAAAGGGATGCAGAGGAAAAGAAGGAGGGGAGAGAGAAAGATGGGGCTAGAGCACGGGACTCGGAGAGACAAAAAGCGGGACAAGGAACAGGACAGAGGGACTGGGGGTGGGGTGGGAGAACCAGATGCAGATTAAGACAAAGAGACAGAGAAGGAAACAAAAACGGTGATGGGCTGCTGGACAGAGATGGAGCAAGAAAAAGTAGGGCCAGAGTAGGGAAGAGAGAAAGGAAAAAAGGGACAGCTGGCTGGACAGGGGAATATAACTAGAAACAATGAGACAGGCAGCAGGACGGAGGAATAAAGGCAGAATAACCAGGGAGAGGAAGCAGGATAGATGGACAGTAGGAGGAAAAAAGGGCCAGGGAGCAGGACTGAGAGATGGAGAAAGAAGCGTTAGGGGCAGAGGGATAGAGAGTGCAAAATACAGGTTAGAGGAAGGACAGAGGGACAGAGAGAGAACGAGAGGGACAGAACCTGGATGGAGAATGGGAGAAAGAAAAAACAGTGACAAGCAGCAGGCGAGGGGCAGGGGAAAGGAAGGACAGGAGGAAGGAAAGAGGGATACAGAAAGCAAGTGAGGGACAGGCAGGAAGAAAATGGGATACAGAGAAAAAGAGAGGGATGGGGAGCAGGACACTGGGATAGAGAGCACGCAAGAGCAACAGGGAGAATGACAGGGAGATGGAGGCAGAGAAAAAACAGGGACTGAAAGCAGGACAGAGAAATGGAAAAGGAAAATTAGGGATGGGTACAAGCACAGAGAGGAAAAGAATGCCAGGGAACATGCCAGAGGAGAAAAAAAAAAAAAAAAAAGACAGGTGCAGCTCAGGACAAGGAGATGAAAAAGGAAAAAACAGCGATGGGCTGCAGGACAGAGATGAAGGATGACAAAAAGGAAGGAGAGAGAACAGGACAAAAACACAGGGAGAAAAAGAAAAGGGAGCGGTAGAACAAGAGAGAAAAAGCGAGAGAGGAAGACAGAGCAGGACAGAAGAATAGAGGAAAAGAGGAGAGGTACAGGGAAGCAAAGAAAATCACAGCAGCGTGGGAAAGAGAGGGGACAGGGGAGGGACAGGGAGGGACCGGGACACAGAGGAGGGGCAACAGGGCCCCAAGGGCCCAGGACTCACCGCAGCTCTCGCTCTCGGCGCTGCCAGAAGAATTTGTCAGTTCAGACACTTCTTTCTCCTGCTCTCCTCCCTTCCTCTTCTGTAACTCCAGTCGCTTGGCGGTCCTGCACCTAAGAGAATACGTGGGTGTCTCACAGCTCTTACAAGATGAAACTTCCTAGACACACAGCCTCGCTCGGTCGCGCACTCCATGGCTGTGATGGACTGCAGGATGAGAAAAAAGGCCAGGGATCAGAACAGAGGGAAATAATGGGACAGCGAGCTGGGCAGGGGGATATAGCGAGAAACGATGAGACAGGCAGTGTTATGCAGAGATACAAGCAAAAAGGGGGACGATGGAGGACAGAAAAGATAAGAGAAAATGGACAGGGAGCGGGGCAGAAATGGAGAAACATCCAGAGACGGCGGGTGCAGGCAGCACCCACGGGTCCGGTGGCAGAGTAGCTTGGTGGCGGGGGGAACTCAAGTGGGGAAAAATTCACTTGGGTCATGAGGCACCCACGGGGACACGGGTGACGTGGGGGCGCGGGGGGGCCACCACGGACATGCGCAGGCCGGGGGGGGGGGGGCGGGAGCCACCCGCAGACACAGCAGGGGGAACATGCTTTGGGGTGACCTGCATCAGGGGGTCCACTGGGACAATCCATAGCAGATAACTCACCTGGGATGACCCGAAACACGTGGTCTAGAATATCTATTGAGACACATACATATTTGCACATATATCTATTTCCACCTATGATATAGAGTATCTATTTAGACATAGACATATTATCTCTACTTACACATATCTTTATTTCCACTTATATAGAATATGTATTAGACATATATTATCTCTACGTACACATATCTCTATTTCCACTTAGTATATAGAAGATCTCTTTAGACTGACGTATTTTCTCTATTTACGCTTACCTTTTTCCATTAATCATATAAAATATCTAGACTATTTATCTTCGAGCTATTAGGTATTTTGACACTTAAGCATCTTTTCAGACTTCTCCGCTTAGACTTACTAAGTGTTACATAGTGTTGTGGAGATAGCTCTACCTAGTCAGACTTCTTTCTGTTTAAAAATCCTTCATATATAAAAATATATCTTTGTTTGCAGTTGAAGTCCTTTTTTTTAATTACATAACACAAGTTATTTTTGTATTTTAAACCCCTACATATATATCTCTATTTAGAATTTTGTTATATTCTATAATCCTTTATATAATAGATATTGGTTTTTATTTGAAATCCTTTTATATATATAATATTATTTTTCAACATACATATAAAAATGAGATCTTTGTCTCAATTCAACACCTCACACCCATATTTACAGTTTCAGTATTTTTAAAACCCCCATCCATGAATTTTCACGCGTTTTGGGGCTGTGACCCCCCCATCCACCACTCACCTGCCCCTCTGCCATATCAACGCCCCCCCCGGGGACACTGGTACCCCAAATGACATCATCACCTCCCCAGACCCCCCATCCTCCCTTTTTATTCACCCCCAAAAAAGGCATAAAATGAGGGAAACAGCCCCCACCGGCAGCTCCTTACTTTAATAATGCTATTTACATATGTATACAACCCCCCTCCCCCAAAGGGGGGGCTCTGCTAGGAAACTAAAGGGGAGTGCTCCCCCGAAACAGTTGCAGCTCCCCAGCCCCTGTCCTTCAGGCTGGCAACTGCCCCACGGGGGAGAGATGGGCCGGGGGGAATGTGACATGGGATGGTGCCACGTCCCTTGCTCAGGCTCTGCTCTGGGATGTTTCCCCTCCGTTCCCCCGCTGGGAGAGGCTCCCCAGGGCAACAAATGTCCCCGGTCCCCCTTGCCCCGGACTCTCCCCCCCAGACAGCCCTTGCTGCCGCAGGTGGGGGGCACCCGCTGCAGAGAGAGCCAGGAGCCTCCAGGCACAGGGCTGGCCACCCACGGACACGGGGCCGGGGGGGGGGGGCGGGAGCCGGACACGGGGGCCGGGGGGGGGGGACCACCCACGGACACGGGGCCGGGGAGGGGGGACGACCACCCACAGACACAGGGGCCGGGCGGGGGGGGGCCACCACGGACACGGGGGCCGGGGGCCAGGGGCCGGGCGGGGGGGCCACCCACGGACACGGGGGCCGGGCGGGGGGGGGCACCCACGGACAGGGGCCGGGGGGGTGGGGGGCGGCCACCCACGGACACAGGGGCTGGGGGGGGGGCCACCCACGGACACGGGGGCCGGGGGGGCACCCACGGACACGGGGGCCGGGCGGGGGGGGGAGGCCACCCACGGACACGGGGGCGGGCGGGGGGGAGGCTACCCACGGACACGGGGGCCGGGCGGGGGGGGGAGGCCACCCACGGACACAGGGGGCCAGGCGGGGGGGGAGGCCACCCACGGACACAGGGGGGCCAGGCGGGGGGGGGGGCACCCACGGACAGGGGGCCGGGGGGGTGGGGGGCGGCCACCCACGGACACAGGGCCGGGGGCCGGGCGGGGGGGGGGCACCCACGGACACGGGGGCCGGGGGCCGGGCGGGGGGGGGGCACCCACGGACACGGGGGCCGGGGCGGGGGGGACCACCCACGGACACGGGGGCCGGGGACCACCCACGGACACGGGGCCGGGGGGGGGGGCCACCCACGGACACGGGGGCCGGGGCCGGGGGACCACCCACGGACACGGGGGCCGGGGGGGGGGGGCCACCCACGGACACGGGGGCCGGGGGGGGGGCCACCCACGGACACGGGGGCCGGGCAGGGGGGGGCACCCACGGACACGGGGGCCGGGGGGGGGGGGGAGGCCACCCACGGACACGGGGGCCGGGGGGGGGGGGCCACCCACGGACACGGGGGCCGGGGGGGGGGGGGAGGCCACCCACGGACACGGGGGGCCGGGCGGGGGGGGGGGGGCACCCACGGACAGGGGGCCGGGGGGGGCGGGGGGGGGGCACCCACGGACACGGGGGCCGGGGGCCGGCGGGGGGGGGCACCCACGGACACGGGGGCCGGGGGGCCACCCACGGACACGGGGGCCGGGGGGGGGGCCACCCACGGACACGGGGGCCGGGCAGGGGGGGGGGGCACCCACGGACACGGGGCCGGGCGGGGGGGGGGGGAGGCCACCCACGGACACGGGGGCCGGGGGGGGGGCCACCCACGGACACGGGGGCCGGGGGGCCACCCACGGACACGGGGGCCGGGGGGGACGGGGGGCCACCCACGGACACAGGGGCCGGGGGGGACGGGGGGCCACCACGGACACGGGGGCCGGGGGGACGGGGGGCCACCCACGCACACGGGGGGGGGGGGGCCACCCACGCACACGGGTGCCGGGGGGGCCACCCACGGACACGGGGGCCGGGGGGGGCCACCCACGCACACGGGGGCCGGGGGGCCACCCACGCACACGGGGGCCGGGGGCCACCCACGGACACGGGGGCCGGGGGGGGGGGGCCACCACGGACACGGGGGCCGGGGGGGGGGGGGGGCACCCACGGACACGGGGGGCCGGGGGGGGGGGGGGGCCACCCACGGACACGGGGGCCGGGGGGCAGGGGGACCCACCCACGGACACGGGGGCCGGGGGGGGGGGGGGGGGGGGGGGGGGCACCCACGGACAGGGGCCGGGGGGGGCGGGGGGGGGCACCCACGGACACGGGGCCGGGGGCCGGCGGG
Organism: Gymnogyps californianus; assembly: GCF_018139145.2. Taxonomy (NCBI): domain Eukaryota; kingdom Metazoa; phylum Chordata; class Aves; order Accipitriformes; family Cathartidae; genus Gymnogyps; species Gymnogyps californianus. The sequence goes on along the minus strand of NW_026114312.1, from coordinate 291,480 downwards.
GGGGGGGGCACCCACGGACACGGGGGCCGGGGGCCACCCACGGACACGGGGCCGGGGGGGGGGGGGCACCCACGGACACGGGGGCCGGGCGGGGGGGGGGGCACCCACGGACACGGGGGCCGGGCGGGGGGGGGGGGGCACCCACGGACACGGGGGCCGGGCGGGGGGGGGGGAGGCACCACGGACACGGGGGCCGGGGGGGAGGCCACCCACGGACACGGGGGCCGGGGGGGGGGGCCACCCACGGACACGGGGGCCGGGGGGGGGGGCCACCCACGGACACGGGGCCGGGGGGGACGGGGGCCACCACGGACACGGGGCCGGGGGGGGGGGGGGCCACCCACGGACACGGGGGCCGGGCAGGGCGGGGGGGGCACCCACGGACACGGGGGCCGGGCAGGGCGGGGGGGGAGGCCACCCACGGACACGGGGCCGCGGGGGGGGGAGGCCACGGACACGGGGGCCGGGGGGGGGGGGGCCACCCACGGACACGGGGCCGGGGGGGGGGGGGGGTGGGGGCCACCCACGCACACGGGGGGGGGGGGGGGGGGGCCACCCACGCACACGGGGGCCGGGGGGGCCACCCACGCACACGGGGGCCGGGGGGGCCACCCACGCACACGGGGGCCGGGGGCCACCCACGGACACGGGGGCCGGGGGGGGGGGGCCACCCACGGACACGGGGGCCGGGGGGGGGGGGGGCCACCCACGGACACGGGGCCGGGGGGGGGGGGGGGGCCACCCACGGACACGGGGCCGGGGGGCAGGGGGGGACCCACCCACGGACACGGGGGCTGGGGGGCAGGGGGGGGACCCACCCACGGACACGGGGGCCGGGGGCAGGGGGGGGGACCCACGGACACGGGGGCCGGGGGGGGGGACCCACCCACGGACACGGGGGCCGGGGGGGGGGGACCCACCCACGGACACGGGGGCCGGGGGGACATGCTTTGGGGAGTGGTCCCCCAAACAGTTGCAGCTCCCCCAGCCCCTGTCCTGTAGGCTGGCAACTGCTGCCCCAGGAGGCGGGTTAGGGGCAGTGTGCCAGAGGACGGTGCCACATCCCTTGCTCAGGCTCTGCTCTGGCATGTTTCCCCCTCCGTTTCCCCCTCCATTCCCCCGCTGGGAGGGGCTCCCCAGGGCAATAAATGCCCCGGTCCCCCTTGGCCCCGGACTCTCCCCCCAACACAGCCCTTGCTGCGCACCTGTGGGGCACCCACTGCAGACAGAGCCCGGAGCCTCCAGGCAAAGGGCTGGCCCCTTACAGTGAGTATTCTTAACCACCAGCAGGCAAACCTGGGTGGGGGGGATCTATTGAGCATCACGAGATGCTTACACCACCGCATCTGAAAAACAAAAATCCCAGACTATAGTTCAGCCTATAAAAATGACAAAGAAGTAGAGGAATTCAGTCAGAACAAGGGATAGGATAGTAGTTGAACTAGAGAAGGATCCTAGGTAAACAGGTCAGCTCCAAATACAACACATCCTTTAAAAGCCAGAGTGATTTGAACACTTCAAATCAACAAGACTAATGGACACGATTTGGAACATAGTCTTAGCATAAAAGTAAACACTCACGCTGGTGCTGGAAAACGTCTCATCCCTTCCTTACAGCACTGCTGCAGAGAGAGAACCCTGTGAGGCTGCAGGACCAGGTTGTACCATCATCGGAATCTACGCTTACAGATTCACCCCAACAGCTGCAGCCCTTGCACTGCTGCACATCTTGCTTGCCTGGTCGACAAAACTGGAAATGAAGCGTAAAACTTTCAAGAGTAAAACGGAAAATAAAGAATAAATCTCAGTAATTCACTTCATACTAAACAGGAGTACGTATGTTTATACACATCCAATAACAATACCTGTACTAGAAAAGTATTTGTTTTTCCTTTTGCATTAATTTAACTTGCATAGCTGTGAATTGATACCATCAAATTACCTGTCTCCAACATACACAGCTACAATTTGACTAGAGGGTTTTTTGTGTTACATAGTTAGGACGGACATCTGGCCAGCCGCACTGCCCAAGAGAGATGCTACCGAACTGCCAGGGAAATGCGCCATTGGAAAGCCAGACAGAAATAAAGTACTTCAGAGCACTCCATCAAAAGATCAGGGGGAAAAACCCTGTAACATTCAGTTGCCTGTCTTTTTCAAGATTCGGACAAAATACCTAACTGCTTAAGTACACCTAATATATTACATGCTACAGCTGTTTGGCAGTTACAGTTTAAACAATGCAAGTCAATTTGCAAGTTATACAATTTAACTTTTTTTAAAGTTTCATTTATGACAGAAAAACCAGTGAGCTAGAAGTAAAACCGTATAGGGCATCTTCTGAAAAAAAAAAAGAAAAAAATCCAGTCTCCAGTGCTGCAATACATAAGGCTATGAAAAGGATTGGCAGATTTGCTAATGCTCTTGGCTGTACGAAGCACGCTGAGGAACATGTTTTTATGATATCTCAACTGTTACAACTGAGAACCCAAAGACCAGCAATGCCATCGACTTTTAGGAAGACTTGTTGTGCTTGGGTCATTGGAAGGAAGTAAATTTTTTTTTTTTTTTTTTTTTTTTTTTTTTTAGAGAGTGAAAAGTCTTGCTGCTGGTGACTTCTACTGACAATTACATCACCTCTGAAGAGCCACTCTGATGGGAAGTTCAATAAAATGCAACTTCTTTGAACAAGAAAGATTTCCGCTTTGGACAATTTCTTTCCAACTGAAGTCAAAATTACACACTGTAGGGCAGTGGTCTCCAGTCCCTCAACTTAGCTGTCAGACGGCAGGGGTCTGAATCCATCCTCAACAAAAACCACATCAGAGAACCAACATATTCCTCCAGTTGCCAGGCTCCTCTTCATCATCTGGAAAGATACCAGTGCCAGCAGTAAGCATGGCGCCGGTCGACACAGACCTCTTCCACAACGCCCTCCTCCTCAAAAGCAACGTGGCCTTCTGCTCACCTGCTCTGCAGGAATTCCAGTGTCGGACGCTGTGGCCGTCATCACTTGTGGCACCTAAGATACCAAAAGACAAAAAGCTACCGTTGTGCTTGTGAGAAATCACCAGCCCCATGCTCCTCCTCTCTACCTCCCCAGCTCACCTCAAATGCTCATCCAATTCCAAAGGCTGCCTGCATGGCGCCTGCGAGACCAAAGAGAAATGCTTAACCAAGTTGCCATATAATACTTTGCTATTAGACACCGACCCGGCCAACAACCGCCTCACCTTCTCGGACCGCTCCTCAGCATGTGGCTTTGCCCCTCTGAGCCTCTTGCAGCATCTGAAAAAAACCAAAGCAAAAGATACATGCTGAGTATCCTGGTTTCGGCTGGGACAGAGTTAACTCTCTTCTTAGTAGCTGGTACAGTGCTGTGTTTTGGATTTAGTGTGAGAATACTGTTGATAACACCCTGATGTTTTAGTTGTTGCTAAGTAGCACTTATCTTAAGCCAAGGACTTTTCAGTTTCCCATGCTCTGCCAGCAAGCCGGTGTGCAAGAAGCTGGGAGGGAGCACAGCCGGGGCAGCTGACCTGAACTAGCCAAAGGGGTGTCCCATAGCATGGAACGTCACACCCAGTACATAAACAGGGGGGAGCTGGCCGGGAGGCGCGGATCGCGGCTCTGGCATCGGTCAGCGGGTGGTGAGCAATTGCATTGTGCATCACTGGGTTTTTTTTTTCCTTCCCCCCCTCCTTTTTTTGTTCTATTCCTTTTCATTATTATTATTTTTATTATTATTGTTGTTAGTATTATATTTTACTTTAGTTATTAAGCTGTTCTTATCCCAACGCACGAGTTCTGCCTTCTTTCCCTCCCCATCCCACCAGAAGCAAGTGGAGGGGACAACTGGGAGTGAGGGAGTGGCTGTGTGGTCCTTGGCTGCTGACTGGGGTTAAACTATGACACTGAGATATTGCCCAAAACCACGGCCTGTCCGCACCGATTCCCATCTCCCGCTCCTTTACCTCGGCCGCTCGCTGACCCTGCCTCTGCTGTTTACAGGTTGCCACGTCGAGGCTCGGGTACCACCTATAAGAGACAAACAACAAGGGACGCTTCTAACTTCACCAACACTACGACACCTGAAAAGTAACTGCTACTTCAGCCCACTAGACAGGGCTCACCTTGCCCGAGTCAGCTCCGGTGCCAATATCCTGCTTCCCGCCTTCAAAATAAAAAACTCAAAACCTATAAGCTAGTCATCTAGCCACCGGTCGCATCTTCCCTCCGACAACACTCACCAACCTACCTTCTTACGTCGCTCTGCTTACCTCTTCCGTCGCTCTTTGGTGCGTATCTTGTCCCTCTGCATCTGAAAAAAATTATCATTAAACAAGTCACCTGGATGCTGAATGATAGCTTAACGATTCCAGAGGTCTTGATGCCATTTAGGAATACCATCTGGCATCCAACAGCAGCCTGCCAATAAAAAAAAATCTGGTCGTGCCCCGGGTCTCTGCATAGCGCTACAGGAATACTCTCCTCGCCTGCTGCCTACCTGGCTGTTTGCTCTGAAATGGACTGTATGCTCTTTGCCTACAAAGTCTAGGCTTATCAACACATTAGCCTTAGAATCTTGTTGTTACTCTTTTGCTGGCTACCACCGCTATGCCCGCAGGCAGAGCGGCTCCAACCCAGACACAAACATGCAGAGACCAATGCTGCACACAAACAAGACAAATGGCATGACCCAGACACATAAAAAAGCTCTCAAAGAATGACTCTGGGACAAGAGACATCATCGGGTGAGAAGACCAAGGGGCCCATGAAGAAGGCTCTATGGCGGCCCGAGAAGAGTCGAGCACTGTGGCCCGTGACAAAAAGATATGGCTGCAACGGGGATGAGGAACATGCAAGGAGCCTAAGAACGTAGGGATGACCGTAAGAATGTAGGGATGCAGGGAAGAAGTCCCAGAAAAGGTATCTGCGAAAACGGACCGCTCAAGATCAGAGACGCTGACGCAGCCCAGAACGATGCCGCAAAGAGAGGACCGACCAGAAGCTTCTGAGAAGCAAGACCTATCCACGCTTTAAGCTTGCAACGCAAGAAAAGAAGCACCCGATTGGCACTAGGCCGATGAGTACGGGCATTCGAGACCCTAGGGATGGCACCCGAGGCGCATGCCGCGCTCCTTGAGTGAAAAGAGCAACGAGGACATCAAGACCCAAGAAAGGTCTAAGACACAGAAGACAGACTACACAAACACAGCAACACAGACACAGGCTGGAACTGCCCTGCCCACACTAGCATCGTACCGAGAAGTAACCTGCTTCCTTTACCTGCCCAAAAGGAACTGTTCCTGGACAGCCCTCTCCCCTACGCTAACTTCAAAACCCCTCCCTGCAGTTCCCAACCTCATCCCCTCCCCCCGGGGCCCGCTCCCCATCCCTGCTCCCTCAACTTAGCTGTCAGAGGGCCGGGGGTCTGAATCCATCCTCGACAAAAAAAGCCACACCCATGTCAGCTAACTGGGAGGTTCCTACAGTCACCGTGTTCCTCTTCTTCATCTGCAATAAAAAAACCAAATAGTGCCAGCAGTAAGCATCACATCGATCAATGCCGGCCTCTTCCACAACACCTCCCTCCTCAAATATGCCGTGGCATTCCGCTCACCTGCTCGTTCCAGAGTCGTACGCCACGGCCACCGTCACTTGTGGCACCCAAGAGACCGAGAAAAAAAAAAAAAAGAGTTACTGTTGCGCTTGGGAGAAGTCACCGGCCCCACGCTCCTCCTCGCTCCTACCCCAGCTCACCTCAACTGCACATCCAATTCCAAAGGCAGCCCACACGGTGCCTGAAAAACCAAAAGGTAAATGCTTAACCAAGCTGCCATATAATACTTTGCTATTAGACACTGACCCGGCCCACAACCGCCTCACCTTCTCAGACCGGTCACTGGCACGCAGCTTCGCCCCTCTGAGGCTGCGTACAGCACCTAAAAAAAAAAAAAAAAAAAAGAAAAATGCACATGCTGAGATACTGCCTGAAACCACAGCCTGGCCGCAGCAATTCCTCTTACCCTCTCCTATACCTGGGCTGCTCGCCCGCCTGGCCTCCGTCGCTTTGGGCGGCCACGTTGAGGCTCGGGTCCCACCTGTGAAACACAAATAAACAATGCTTACAACTTCACCAACACTATGACACCTGAAAAACAACCGCTACTGCAGCCCACTAGACATTGCTCACCTTGCCCGAGTCGGCTCCGGTGCCAATATCCTGCTTTGCTCATCGCTTCACACCTTCAAAAAAAAAAAAAACCAAACCACACACACCCACCCCAACAGACCACACACCATAATGTAGTCATATAGCCACCAGTCCCACCTTCCCTCCAACACCACACGCCGACCTACCTTGTCACGGCGCTCAACTCTCCTCCATCGCTCTTTGGTGCGTATCTTGTCCCTCTGCATCTGAAAAAAAAATTATTAAACAAGTCACCCAGACACCAATCAGTAGCTTAACAGTTCCAGAGGTCTTGTTTGTATTTAGGAATACCATCTAGAGTCCAGCTACAGCTTGCCATTAAAAAAAAAAAATAAAAAAACCAGACCAAACTTTAAGCCCCACACATACCAGCCTTCACACCTTTGAGATTCAGTCTGCTTCCCTACCGCTGAACAGCCCCTCCCAGAAGGCTCCAATCGTCTCCATAAAACGCTACTGAAATGACTGTCCACGCAGTCTGCCGGCAGCTACTCCATCCGAGATGGCTGTACAACCGTTGCCTAAATGGTCTAGGCATATCAACATATTAACCGTAGACTCTTTTCGCTGTTCCACCTACCCCTGACTCCACACCCCTGGGCAGAGCAGCTCCGAGCCAAACACGCACACACCGACACTACACAGAACGCTACAAACAATGCGATTCAAAGACGAGAGAAAACTCTCAGCAAGAAGAATGACTCCCAGACAGGAAACTGTCGGGCACAAAGACCTACAGGGGTGCAACAGTGAGGCGAGGAGACTCTATGGCAGGCCCAGAAAGAGTTGAACATAACGGCCCGTTAAAAGAAGTTACTGGCAAAACAGAGATGATGGATGCGCAAGCAGCCTGGCTTCAAGACCTAAGAACGTGAGGACGCAGGGAAGCCGTCCCAGTCCGTGACAATGGATGGCTAGAGAACAGAGCTGCTGACACAGCCCGGAACGCTGCTGCAAAGAGAAGACCGACTGGAAGCTTCCAAAGACGATCTGCGCTTTAAGCTTGTAACGCAAGAAAAGAAGCACCCGATTGGCACTTTGCCGATGAGTACAGGCATTCGAGACCCTAGGGATGGCACCCGAGGCGCATGCCGCGCTCCTTAAGAGCAAAGAGCAACGAGGACATCAAGACCCAAGAAAGGTCTAAGACACAGAAGACAGACTACACAAACACCACAACAACACAGACACAGGCTGGAACTGCCCTGCCCGGCACACGCTAGTCTTGTGCTGAAAAGTAACCCGCCCAAAAGGGACTGCTCCTGGACAGCCCTCTCCCCTACGCTAACTTCAAAACCCCTCCCTGCAGTTCCCAACCTTGTCCCCTCCCCCCGGGGCCCGCTCCCCATCCCTGCTCCCTCAACTTAGCTTTCAGAGGGCCAGGGGTCTGAATCCATCCTCAACAAAAACCACATCAGCGAACCAGGACATTCCTGCAGTTGCCAGGCTCCTCTTTGTCACCTGCCAAAAAAACAAACACAAACCAGTGCCAGCAGTAAGCATCCTGTCGGTTGACACAGACCTCTTCCACAACACCCTCCTCCTCAAAAGCAACGTGGCCTTCCGCTCACCCGCTTCACAGGAATTCCGGTGTCGGACGCTGCAGCCGTCATCGCTTCTGCCGCCGAAGATACCTAAAGACAGAAAGCTACCGTTGCGCTTGCATTGGCATGCGGCTTCGCCCTTCCAAGCCTGCTTGCGGCACCTGAAAAAAAAAACCACAAAGAACAAAAACGCACGTCCTGAGATACTGCCCAAAACCGCAGCCTGCCCATACCGATTCCCGTCTCCCGCTCCTTTACCTCGACCGCTCGCCTGCCCTGCCTCCGCTGTTTACAGGTCGGCACGTTCAGGCTCGGGTACCGCCTATAAGGTGCACACAACAAGAGATGCTTACAACTTCACCAACACTACAACACCTGAAAAAAGTAACTCCTACTTCAGCCCGCTAGTCAAGGCTCATCTTGCCCGAGTCGGCTCCGGTGCTGATGTCCTGCTTCCCACCTTCAAAATGAAAAACCCAAAACCTATAAGCTAGTCATCTAGCCACCGGTCGCATCTTCCCTCCGATACCACGCACCGACCCGCCTTCTCACGGCGCTCTGCTCGCGTCTCCTCCGCCGCCCTTTGGCACGCGGCTCGTTCCTCTGCATCTGCAAAAGCAATATCGAACAAGTCACCCGGATGCAGAGCGATAGCTTAACAATTCCAGAGGTCTTGTTTCCATTTAGGTATACCATCTAGATTCTCACTAGAGCCTGCCATTAAAAAAATCTGGTCATCCCCCATGCGTCTGCATAGCGCTACAGAAATAACTCCCCTTGCCTGCTGCGTATATGGCTCCTTGCTCTGAAATGGACTATACACCCTTTGCCTACAAAGTCTAAGCTTATCAACCTGTTAGCCTTAGAATCTTATTGTTATTCTTTTGCTGACTATCACTGCTATGCCCCCAGGCAGAGCAGCTCCAACCCAGACACAAACACGCACAGACCAACACTGCACACAAACAAGACAAATGGCATGACCCAGACACATAAAAACAAGCTCTAAGAATGACTCTTGGCCAGAGACATAGTTCGGCAAGAAGACTAGGGGCCATGAGGAAGATTCTATGGCGGCCCGAGAAGAGTCAAATGCTGTGGCCCATGGCAAAAAGATATGGCCGCAACTGGGATGAAGCATGCGCAAGAAGCCTTGCTAAAAGACCTATGCACCTAGGGATGCAGGGAAGAAGTCCCAGAAAAGGTGTCCGTGAAAACGGACCACTCAAGATCAGAGACTGCCGACGCAGCCCGGAACGATGCCACAAAAGCGGACCGACTGGAAGCTTCTGAGAAGCAAGACCTATCCACGCTTTAAGCTTGCAACGCAAGAAAAGAAGCACCCGATTGGCACTATGCCGATGAGTACGGGCATTCGAGACCCTAGGGATGGCACCCGAGGCGCATGCCGCGCTCCTTGAGTGAAAAGAGCAACGAGGACATCGAGACCCAAGAAAGGTCTAAGACACAGAAGACAGACTACACAAACACCACAACAACACAGACACAGGCTGGAACTGCCCTGCCCGGCACACACTAGTCTTGTGCTGAAAAGTAACCCTGCCCAAAAGGGAACTGTTCCTGGACAGCCCTCTCCCCTACGCTAACTTCAAAACCCCTCCCTGCAGTTCCCAACCTCGTCCCCTCCCCCGGGGCCCGCTCCCCATCCCTGCTCCCTCAACTTAGCTGTCAGAGGGCCAGGGGTCTGAATCCATCCTCAACAAAAACCACATCAGCGAACCAGGACATTCCTGCAGTTGCCAGGCTCCTCTTCGTCACCTGCCAAAAAAACAAACACAAACCAGTGCCAGCAGTAAGCATCCTGTCGGTCGACACAGACCTCTTCCACAACACCCTCCTCCTCAAAAGCAACGTGGCCTTCCGCTCACCTGCTCCGCAGGAATTCCAGCGTCAGACACTGCAGCCGTCATCGCTCGTGCCACCTAAGATACCAAGAGACAGAAAACTACCGTTGCGCTCAGGAGAAGTCACCGGCCCCGGGCTCCTCCTCGCCGCTACCCCAGCTCTCCTCAAACGCTCATCCAATTCCAAAGGCTGCCCGCAGGGCGCCGTGCAAAACCAAAGAGAAGTGAACTCCTGACATTTACAGTTTATGAGGGGCCTGCCACAAGCTGCAAAGGTTCTAGGGACAAGACAGCATTCTGCAGGCGATCGGGAACAGCAATGAGCCGTGCCATACCCTGAAAGACACTACGCCTTATGTCCCTGCTGCTTTCTCGAAAAAATACCAAAGCTTCATATACAGATGCAGACAAGATGCTCACCCTAACCCCTGCCAGATAATCTCATCATCAGCCCTGTTAAGAGAGATGATAGCAGCAACTTACGCAGCATACAGCAAAGCTGGTGAAGAAAACAAGGTTCCATCTTGAATAAAGCCAGGAATTCCAGGAAGATGCAATGCACCTAGAATAAAGAAAACATGCATCCTATTAAACCATCATGCCACCCCTGAACACTCAAAACAAAATTACTGACCTGGAAAAAAAAGAGAGCTGCATACAAGTGTACTTTCCATTATACATGCTGCTGAACCTTGACCAGTCCTGAAGTTCCTACCTCAAACAGACACCTCCGGTTCTCTAAACATCAAAATGCATCTGCCCAAACAGCTTAGCCAGCTCAAAAGCTGCAAAGACTGAAGGAACAGCAGAGCACCAGCACCAAAGAAGCCCAGGAGCAGAATGAGCTCCTACAGCAGGGCCTGTGGCTCATATACCCCGGGCCCCACCCACCACCCTTCCCACAATCCCCTGGGAAAGGGGAGGGGCCAACCGCCAGAAGACATAAAGGCGGCCAGAGGAGCAGCAGGGAGTTTTCTCATCTGCCTTCAGTTCACGGCGTGCAAAGCGCTGAGCAGAGAAAGCGACCCTTACTGGAAATGACAATACCTGCTCTTTTACTGCAACTACATCTACACTGCATCAACAACGTGAGTGAGTAGGTAATTAAACTTATTTTAAAATTAATTTTCTTAATCTTTAGATGGAAAAAGATAGATGTCCTACTAAGCTCTGTAAGAAAGTACTTCGTTAAATACAATAATGGTATTATTATGAAAAATCATGTGCTTTAGTTTCCTATTAAAAACCCAAAATGCTATGGGGTTACACTTAATTTCTAGCAAGACCACGCGTACTGCCTAACTTCTACCAGAACTGCCTTCTGGATAGGACCGAATGACAAAGCAGAATTAGGTCACGTAAGACTCCCTTCTCAACAATATCTCCGGTTGCAAAGCAAATTATTTACTGTAAATTGCCGACGATTCAGCGTCACCTCAACAGTCTCTCCGAATGACTCCCTTAAGAGAACTAGGTGAGTCCCAAAGGACAGAAAACACCAAAAAACCATGGAAAAACAAGAAACGTATCAGACACTGTATGAAGCAGCCTAATTAACACCTAAGTAGCTAGAACAAAAATAAATTGCAAAACAGAACAAAAAACACCACGGGAGATGTGTTGATAAAAATAGATGAAGGCGATGGTCTTCTCTGAAAAACTCAAGAGGAGATCTGAGCTGACGATAGAAATCTTTGGGGTACCAGCTACCAAATAGAAACCTACTATAAGGCGGAAAACAAAAAGACTGCTCCGGAGCACAAAGATGGCTTTGGAAAAGGTTCTGACAGAACAAGAGGCATCGTCACAGGGATTAGAGAGATCCCGAAGGGGCCAGAGAGACCAAAGAAGTCTCGGGGATGCAATGAGCTCAAAAGGGAATTGAACAAAGTACAGGTGTCCTCAGGGGACCGGGGACCGAATGGAGGTGCACCAAAGAGATGAGAGGACAGAAAGACCAACCGGGGCAATAGATGCGGACTCAGGAAGGGTTCTGAGGGAAGAGAGGGGTGCAAAGTGCCCTCCCGAGCTAAAACGGGGCTCTAGGGCATCGGGGATCTCTCGCGAGAGCTCGGCAAAGGGAGCGGAGGAGTCCCGAGGGGGCCTGAGAGACCAAAGAAGCCTCAGAGCTAACAGTGAGGAACTCTGAAGGGGATTTCAACAAAGTACAGATGTTGTCAGGGGGCCGGGGGCTGAACGAAGGCATCCTAAATGGCAAAGAGTAAGATAAGAGCACAAAAAAATAAAATCGAAAGGAGCTAAAGTGCTGCTGGAGTGCTGTGGAGTACAAGAAAGGACTCAGATGACATTGTTATAGAGAGTAGAGGAATTAGGAGGGGCAGGGTAAGAAAAGAAGGCTTGGAGACACAGCGAGGGCCTTGGAGTCTCAGGAGGGTGTCTAGGCAAACTACAGACTACTGGGTGAGAGAGGGACCAAATGGAGACACCCTCGATGGCAAAGAGAAAGACAAAGGAGAGCTGCGTAACTAAAGAAAAAAGGGATGCTTTCATGGAACAAGAGAGATAGAAGGGGAGATAAAGTGCTACAAGGTGCTGTGGAGATCGAGGAAGGTCTCGGGAGGCATTGTGACCGCAGAGAAGAAATGTCCCGAGGGAGCCAGAGAGACAGAAAAAGGATTGGAGACACGGCGATTAAATCCGGAGGGGATCTGCACCGAGTAAACATGTCATCAGAGGGCCAGGGAACAAATAGAGGCACGGCGAGAGGGAAGAGAGGACAGAATGACTGGGCTGGGTCACAGATATGGACTCGGGAAGTCCTCTGAGGAACGAGAGGGATGTGAGGTCTGCTGCAAAGCTAAAAGTGTGCTAAGGGCAACCTCGAAGGCATCGATAGGCATCGTGACACCATTAGAGGGGTCCCGGTTGGGCCAAAGACACCAAAGGCGGCTCAGGGACACAAGGAAGAAGTCCGGAGGGGATTTGAACAGAGTACAGGTGTCGTCAGGAGGCCGGGGACCAAATGGAGGCACCCTAGATGGCAGAGCGCTCTGAGGCACAAACAAAGCCCACAGATGGGTTTCTGAGGGACCGCGAGAGGATCAAAGTCCGCTACAGAGCTCAGACAGGGCTGTGGTACACAAAGAAGGTGTCTGAAGAGGCACTGGTGACTGGGAGCAGAGGGGTCGTGAAAGGCTCGGAGGGATGAGAGAGATTGAAAGGGAGGCAGTGTTACCAAAGTGCTGTGGAGCGCAAGGAAGGTCTCGGGAGGCATCCTAGCTGGCATAGAGAAGAAAAAGAATGCTCTTATTTGGGAACGGAGATCTTGGGAGAGGTGCGATTGTGACAAAACGAGTCCAAAGGGGGCTCACGGAGCTAAAAGTGTGCTGCAGGGAACATCGAAGACCTCGGGAGGCATCGTGACAGTAGCAGAGGGGTTCTGAGAGGGACAGACAAAAGAAGGCTCGAGAACATGATGAAGAAGTCAGAGGGGATTTGAACAGACTACCGATGTCCTCAGGGGACCAGGGACTGCACAGAGGTATCCTAGCTAGCATAGAGGACAACAAGAGCGTCCCGGAGATGAAAGGTGGCATCAGGAAAGGTTCTCGGGGAGGGAGAAGGGCGCAAAGTGCGCTACAGAGCCAAGAGAGGGCTGTGGGGCACGAGGATGGCCTCGGGAGGCACGATGACGGCAGCAGAAAGGGGTGCTGAGAGTGAAAGAGAGACAGAAGGCAGCTCTGGGACACAATGCAAAACTGAAGAAGGTGTTCCCGCAATGTACAGATGTCCTCAGGGGATGAGCAACTGAATCGAGACATCCTAGATGGCAGTGAACAAGGTAAGAGAGCTCTGGGGCACAGAGCAAGCCTGAGGAAGGGTTCTGTCTGAATAAGAGAGATACAAAGAGGGCAGCAGAGCTCCAGGGTGCCATGGGCCCTGAGGACGGTCTCGGGAGGCATCGTGATGAGAACGAGAGGGCCCCAGGGGGGGACAGAGACAAACAAAGTATTGCTGACACAATGAGGTACTCGGGAAGGGATCTGAACAGAGTACAGATGTCCTTCAGGGGACCGGGGACTGAACGGAGGCATCCGACATGAGCAGAGGGGAAGGCAAGTGTGCTCTGGGGCACAGTGAAGGCCCGAGGAAGAGTTGTGTCTGAATAAGAAAGATACAAAGCCTGCTGCAGAACTAAAGGATGGTCGTGGAACACAAGCACGCTCGCAGGAAGCATCGTAACAGAAATAGAGGGGCGCTGAGGTGGCCAGAGAGACAGATGGTGGCCGAGGACCATCAAAGGTACTCGGGAGGGGATTTGAACAGAGCATAGATGTTGTGAGGGAGACGCTGACCCACTGGAGGCAAGCGACATGGAGGAGAGGACAAAAAGACCGCTCTGAGGACGAGGAGATGTTCTGACAGACCGAGAGGGGTACAAATTACGCTCCAGAGATAAAAGCGTGCCGAGGAGACCCTCTAAAGCCTCAGGATGAACCGAGGGAAAAGGAAAAAAATAAGACGCAAAGAAAACTTAAAAAGCAACAGGGTACGTGACAAACAACAAAGAATTAAAAAAGAGGGATAGACAGCTTGATAAAAGTAGACATAGAAAGAAAATTTTAAAAGCAAAAGTGTACAAGGCAGAGGAGGAAAAAATTATTAAAAAATAGGGACAGAAACTAGATAAAAGTAGACACAGGGAAAAAATGAAAAATGAAGGCATTAAAGGAGAAAAAAGCTAAAAAATAGGGACAACAAACTAAATAAACAGAGACATAGAAAGAAAATTGAAAAATAAAGACAGTGAACTGGATAAAAGTAGATATAGAAAAAAATGTAAAAGCAATGTGACACAGGACACAGAGGAAATAATAAAAAATAGGGTTAGTCATCTTGATAAAAGTAAACATAGAAGGAAAATTCTTGAAGTGACAACATAGAGGACAGATAGGAAAAAAGTAAATAATAGAGACAGAAAAATGCATAAAAGTGAAGATAGAAACAAGAATTCACACATGAAAACATTGAGAGGAAAAAATTAAAAAATACCAAAGAAACCTGAATAGAGGGAGACATAGAAAGAAAATTTTTAAAGCGACTGGGTACAGGACAGACTAGAATGAATTAAAAAGTAAAGACGGCAAACTGGGTAAAAATAGATGAGGAAAGAAAATTTAAAAGCGATGGGGTACAGGACAGACAGGAAAAGTTTAAAAAATAGAACGGAAATTTAGAAGCGACGGGGCACAGGACAGAGAGGAAAAAATTAAAAAATAAAGATAGTGAACTGGCTAAAAGTAGACATAGAAAGAAAATTTTAAAAGCGACAGGGTACGTGACAGACAGGAAATAAAAAATAGCAAGGCAGCTTCATAACAGTAGACATAGCATTGTGGTTTAACCTCGGCTGGCAACTAAGCACCATACAGCTGCTTGCTCACTCCCTCACAGTGGGATGGGGGAGAATTGGAAGGGTAAATGTGAGAAAGAAGCTCATAAGTTGACATAAAAACAGTTTAATAATTAATAAGAAATTTAAAAAAAAAAAAAAGGCAGGGGGAACCAACAAAGAGAGAGGAAAATAAAACCCAAGAAAAACAAGCGGTGCAAATGAAAACAATTGCTCACCACCGACCACCCGATGACCACCCAGTTCTGAGCAACCCCCACCACCAACAACAACCTCCACTCCCAGTTTTATTGCTGAGCGTGATGTCATACGGTCTGGAATATCCCTTTGGGCAGCTGGGGTCAGCTGTCCCAGCTGTGTCCCCTCCCATCTCCTTGCGCACCCCCAGCCTGCTCGCTGGCGGGGCAGGGTGAGGAGCAGAAAAGCCCTTGGCGCTGTGCGAGCGCTGCTCAGCGATAACTAACACATCCCTGTGTTATCAACACTGTTTTCAGCACAAATCCAAAATGTAGCCCCGTACCAGCTACTATGAAGAAAACTAACTCTATCCCATCCAAAACCACACGCAGAAATAAAATTTTAAAAGTGAAGTGGTACAGGAAACACAAGAAACAATTAAAAAATGGGGACAGAAAAGTAGATAAATGGAGACATAGAAAGAAAATTTAAAAGGGTGGGGTACAGGAAGAAAGAGAAGGAAAACAATAAAAAAATAGGGACAGCAAACAATAAATGTTGACATAGCAAATGTAATAAGCGATGGCATTAAGGAAAGATGAGAAAAAAATTAAAAAATAAGGATAAGGTAAAAAATAGAGACACACATGGAAATATAATCTTAAAAGTGACAGGGCACACGACAGGAATAAATTAAAAAATATGAACAGAGAGTTTGATAAAAGTAGACATAGAATGAAAATGAAAAAGCAAAAGGGTTCAGGACAGACAGGAAAAAAATAAAAAATAAAGACAGTGAATTGGTTAAAGGAGACACAGAAAGAAAATGTGACAAAGTGGATAAATATCTCCAAAGTGGATAAACTTTGACATAGCAAGAAAATTGGAGCGACAGGGTACAGGACAGACAGGAGAGAATTAGAAAATGAAGACAGTGAACTGGATAAAAGTAGCCATAGAAGCAAAATTTAAAATTGACGGAGTATAGGATAGACAGGAACAAATTTAAAAGAGGAGGACAGGAAACTAAATAAATGGAGGCACAGAAAGAAAAATTTTAAAGCAACTGGGTACAGGACAGAGAGAGAGAGAGAGGAAGTAATAAATAGGGACAGGGAATCGGATAGAGGGAGACAGAAATGTTAAAAAGGGACAGGCTACAAGAAACACAGGAAAGAATTAAAAAATAGGAACAGGGATGAGAACAGAAGGAAACATTGAAAGAAAATATAAAAAGTGACAGGGTATAAGGAAGAAAGGGAGGAATTAAAATTTAGGGAAAAGAAGCGGGATAAAGGGAATTGTTGAAAGAGAAATTAAATAGCGATGGGGTACAAGAAATATAGGGAGGAATTAAACAATCCAGAAAAGGAGGCTGATAGAGGGTGACGTAGAAGGAATTTTAAAAAGCAACTGAGTACAAGAAATATAGACAAGAATTAAAACACAGGGACAGGGAGGTGGATAGAGGAAAATGTAGAAAGAAAATTTAAACAGTGATTGGGTACAGGAAACACAGGCATATTAAAAGAACAGGGACAGGGAGATGGATAGAAGGAACCATAATAAGAAAACTGTCAAAGCAACGGGGTACAAGAAACACAGGAAATACTTAAAAAACAGGGACAGGGAGATGGATAGAAGGAAATGCAGAAAGAAAATGTAAAAAGTGATGGGGTACAGGACAGAGAGGGTGCCAGAGAGAGGGAAACGTAGGAAGAGAAATTAAAATGCAACAGGGTACCAGAAACACAGGAAAGCATTAAAAAAATAGGGAGAGGGAGCCGCAGAGAGAGAAACGTAGGAAAAAATTAATAGATGAAGTGGTACAGGGCAGAGTTGGCAGAAGAGAACAAGTTTTGGGGAGCCGGACAGGCAGGTGGGCAGGCAGAGATCCAGGGAAGGGCGGCGGAGATGGACCGGGACGCACACGAGACAATGCGCGACTCGCCACAGCTCCTGGCACCGGCAGGAGACCTTCACCGACCCAACGCTTTTCTCTGTGCCTCGGTGGCAGGTACCTACACACTCCTCTCCCACGAGGCTTCCCAGCGGCTCGCACGAGCGGCCGATGGAGGCACCGAGCTCCCAGCACCGTGTGCTGGTGGTCTGCTCTGTCGGGGACGGCTCAGAGAGATCCTTCCTTGCCACAGGGACTGGGCATGCCTTGCTGGAGGCACCTGCCTGCGGGACCCCCTTGGATTCCCTCCTCAGCCAGTTCCCCTTCCTCAGTTCCCTCAGGCAGGTGTGCCTGG
This sequence comes from Gymnogyps californianus, assembly GCF_018139145.2. Taxonomy (NCBI): domain Eukaryota; kingdom Metazoa; phylum Chordata; class Aves; order Accipitriformes; family Cathartidae; genus Gymnogyps; species Gymnogyps californianus. The sequence continues at coordinate 274,048 of NW_026114312.1, read as the reverse complement.
GCAGACCCTTCCCCGGCTAAAGGGAGGAATTAAAAAATAGGGACAGTGAGCTGGATAAAGAGAGACACAGAAAGAAAATTTAAAAAGCGACGGGGTACAGGACAGACAGGAAAACATTAAGAAATAAAGACAGGGAGATGGATAGGGGGATACATAGAAAGAGACTAGAAAGCGGCAGGATACAGGAGACACAGGAAAGAATTTAAAAATAGGGAGAGGGAGGAAGATAGAGGGAGAAATAGAAGGAAAATTCAAAAAGCTATGGGGTACAAGTCACACAGACTCAAATTAAAAAAAAAAAGGCCAGGGAGCTGGAGAGAGAGAGAGACATATGTATAAAGAAAATTTTAAAACCAACGGGGTAAAGGAAAGAGCAAGAAGAAATAAAAAATAGGAGCCAGATAGAGCAAGAAGAAATAAAAAAGGGAGCCAGATAGAGGGAGGCATAGCAAGTTTGAAAAGCGATGGGGTACAGAGCAGAGGGAGTGTCCTGGTTTTGGCTGGAATAAAGTTAAACTTCTTCTTAGTAGCTGCTATAGTGCTGTGTTTTGGATTTAGGATGAGAATAATGTTGATAACACACTGATGTTTTAGTTGTTGCTAAGCAGTGTTTATATTAAGTCAAGGATTTTTCAGCTTCTCATACTGCCCTGCCAGCGGAGGCTGGGAGTGCACAAGAAGCTGGGAGGGGACACAGCAAGGGCAGTTGACCCAAACAAGCCAAAGGGATATTCCACACCATATGATGTCATGCCCAGTACATAAACTGGGGAAGCTGGCCAGGGGACACCGCGGCTCAGAGATTGGCTGGGCACCGGTCAGCAGGTGGTGAGCAATTCTATTGTGCATCACTTGTTTTGTATATTCTATTATTATTTTTTTCCCCCCTTCCTTCTCTGTCCTATTAAACTGTCTTCATCTCAGCCCATGAGTTTTCCTCCCCTCCTGCCCCCCCTCCAATTCTCTCCTCCATCCCACGGAGGGGCGGGGGCGGGGGGGAGGACAGGCAAGCAAGCGAGCGAGCGGCTGTGTGGTGCCTAGTTACTGGCTGGGGTCAAACCATGACAGGGAGATATTAAAAAATAGGGTCAGGGAGCCAGATAGGGGGAGACATAGAAATTACATTTTAAAAGTAATGGGGTACAAGGCAGTGCAAAAAACCTAAATAATAGGGAGAGGGAGCTGGTTAGAGGGAGACACAGAAAAAATTTAAAAGGCAACAGGGTACTGGGCAGAGTTGGCAGAAGAATAGATTTTCAGGAGCCATACAGGGAGGTGGGCAGGCAGAGAGGAAGATGGAGGAATGGAGGCAGGCAGACATCTGGAGAAGGGTGGCAGAGATGGGCCAGGATGCAGAGGAGAGGATGTGTGACTCACCGCAGCTCCTGGTGCTGGCAGGAGACCTTCACCACCCCGACGCTTCTGTCTCTGCCCTTTCCTCCTCTGCAGTGCCACCTGCCCGACCCTCGCCCACTCAGCAGCACACAGCAGAGGCCTTGATGCTCCTCATCTGGAAGAATTCCTCAATACATGGCAGCTCACACACATAGTCAACAGAGGCACCGAGCTCCCAGCACCACGTGCCGGTGGTCTGCTCTGTTGGGGATGGCTCGGAGGGATCCTTCATCGCTGCAGGGACTGCCTGTTCCTTGCTGGAGGCAGCTGCCTGTGCAGGACCCCCTTGGATTCCCTCCTCAGCCAGTTCCCCTTCCTCAGCTCCCTCAGGCAGCCATGCCCAGGCAGCCCCCTCTCCAGCTAGAGCCCCTTCCCACAGCAGGGCCAGCCCCATCCTCAGCCTCACTGGCCACACCTGGGGCTGCCCCAGCTCCAGCCCCAGCCGGGGCCCATCGGGGACAGGGGCCATTGCCAAAGCCCCACAGCACATCACCCCCTGCCCTGCTCCTGTCCACAGCCAGGAGCTCTGCACCCAGGGGCTGCAAACACAGCCAGGGGCACAGAGGAGGCAGGAAAAGTTTGTTCCTTAAGGCACATAAGAAATCCCGGCAGTGAGTTGGCTACAAGGCTCAGTGCCCAAAGGCAGCAGGACAGAGGAGAAAAGGGAAGAGAAAAGACAGAGGGCCATAGAGGTGTGGGACAGGGAAGCCAGAAAATGGGATGCTGTGAACAAGAGAGGGACAGGGAGCAGGACAACTGTGTAGACAGAGGAGAGCGGAGAGATTGCGCAAGAAAACAGGGTCAGAGAGATGGAGGAATAAATAAGAGAGACAGGGAGCAGGAGAGGGAGGCAGAAGGGACCAGCAGGACAACAAGACAGAGAAAAGACAAGGGACGGGGAAAAACTCTACAGTGAAAGGGGAAAAGAAACATAGGCAAGAAATAAAAGATAGAAACAGGGACCCAGATAGAGGTAGACATAGACAGAAAATTTCGAAAGGCGACAGGATAAAAGAAACATAGGCGAAAACTACCAAATAGGGACAGGGAGATAGAAAAAGGGAGATGGAGAAAGAAAATGTAAAAAGTGACGGGGTACCCGACAGAGAGGGAAGAATTAAGACTTAGAGACAGGGAGATGGATAGAGGGAGACGTGGGAAGGAAATTTTGAAAGCTACAGGATACAAGAATCATACACAAGAATTAAAAAATAGGTACACGGAGCTGCATAGAGGGAGACGTAGGAAGAAAATCTGAAAAGCGATTGGGTTCAAGAAACATAGGCAAGAATTAAAAAAAATAGGGATGGAGAGGTAGAAAGAAAGTTTCCAAAGCAATGGGGTACAGGAAACATAGGCAAGAATTAAAAAATAGGGACAGGGAGCCTGATAGAAGGAAACTGGTGGGGTGACCTTGGCTGCCCACCAAGCCGTTCTATCGCTCCCCCTTCTCAACAAGACGAGGAGAAAATACAACAAAAAGGAGCTTGTGGGTCAAAATAAGGACAAAGAGATCACTCCCCGATTACTGTCACAGGCAAAACAGCCTTGACTTGGGGAGAGTAATTTATTTTCGATCAAAATCAGAGTAGGATAATGAGAAATAAGAACAAGTCTGAAAAACACCTTCCCCCCACCCCTCTCTTTTTTTTCTGGGGCTCACCTTCACTCCTGACTTCTCCACCTCCTCCCCCCGAGCAGCGCAGGGGGACAGGGAGCAGGGGTTGCACTCAGTTCATCACGTGTTGTCCCTGCTGCTCCTTCCTCCTCATGCTCCTCTTCTGCTCCAGCGTGGGGCCCCTCCCATGGGGCCACAGGTCCTGCCAGCAAACCTGCTCCAGCATGGGCTCCTCTCCACGGGGCCACAGCTGCTGACAGGAGCCTGCTCCAGCATGGGCTCTCCATGGGGTCACAGCTTTCTTCAGGCACATCCACCTGCTCCGATGTGGGGTCCGCCACGGGCCGCGGGTGGATGTCTGCTCCACCACGGACCTCCATGGGCTGCAGGGGAACAACCTGCCTCGCCATGGTCTTCACCACAGGCTGCAGGGGAATCTCTGCTCTGGTGCCTGGAGCACCGCCTCCCTCTCCTTCTTCACTGACCTTGGTGTCTGCAGGGCTGTTTCACACTCGCATTTTCTCTGTCACAGCTTCTGTGCAGCATTTTTCAGCCCTTCTTAAATATGTCATCACAGAGGCGCTACCAGCGTTGCTGATGGGCTCAGCTTTGACCAGCCACAGATCTGTCTTGGAACTGGCTGTGCCCAACATGGGGGCAACTCCTGGTGTCTTCTCACAGAAGCCACCCCTGCAGCCCCTGCCCGCCCCCACCCCAGCTAACAAAACCTTGCTGCGTAAAGCCGACACAGCAGCAATCGGCTACAGGGCAGAGCGAGAGGCAGAGGGGAAAAAAAACCATAGCGATGGGCTACAGGCCAGAGAAGAGGAAGGGACAGGGAACCAGACAGAGAGATGAAGAAAAACAAAGAGTGATGGCCCACAGGGCAGAGAGGGAGGAATTAAAAAGGGGGACAGTGAGGTGGACAGAGAGAGACTGAGGATTTTGTTTGGTTGGTTTTTTTCAAAACAATGAGCTAAAGAGGAGAGACAGAGGAATTAAAGAATAGGGACAGGGAGCCAGACAGAGAGAGAACAATAAAGACAAAAATGGGCTATGGGACAGAGAGGGAAGACATTAAAACATTGGGACAGGGACCTGGAACAAGAGAATATAAGGAAGAAAAAGCATATCTAGAATACAGGGCAGAGAGAGAGGAATTTAGAAATAGGGACATGGAGCCAGACAGAGAGAATTGGGGGGGCGGGAATTGTGAAGGGCTAAAGGGCAGATGGGGGAGGAATTAAAAAGAATTGGGATAGGAAGACAGACAGATAGATGGAGAAAGACAAAAATAGCGATGGGCTGCAGGACAGAGACAGAGGATGAAAAAAAGAGGGACAGGGAACACGACAGAAGCACATAGAGAGAAAAAGAATGTGGAGAGGCAGAACGACAGAGAAAGAGGGGGACTCGGGAGAATGAGAGAGGGAGAGGTACAGGGAAGTGAAAAAAATGACAGCAGTGAGAGAAATAGAAGGGAGGGGACCGGGATGCAGAAGGGCGACACAGCCCCAAGGGTCCAGGACTCACCGCAGCTCCTGCTGTCAGAGGTGCTGGGAGAATTTCACTGTTCGGACGCGTCTTTCTCTGTCTCCCTTTCTCTCCCCCTCCTTTCCTCCTCTGTAGCTCCAGTCACTTGACTGTCATCCACCTAGAAGAATAGATTGCTGTCTTACAGCTCTTACAGTATGAGGCTTCCCAGATACGTAGCCTCACACGCGCACACACTGCATGGCCGTACTGTGCTTTTGGTTACGCATACAGACCCTGCCGCGCATGTTGGTGATCGGATCTGCTGAGGACTACGCTGAGAGGGATCCTTCCTCACCCAGAGAGGCAGGCTGTCCCCTGTCTGCATCTGGAGGCTGCTGCCGGCTGGATCCCCTTTATTTTATTCTTCAGATGCTTTACTTTTTTCTGGCCTCTCCAGCTTCAGCCCCGGCAGCTCCTGTCCACAGCCAGTAAGCGCTCCAGCTGTCCCTTGTCGCCCATGCCGCTCGGAGAATGAGGCCAAAGGCAACCCACCCAAACCTGAGCCAGATGCAGTCCACAACGTCCCCGCAGAGGAACCCACAACTGAGGCCTCAGCGCTGCCTCTGGGAGAGGGAAAGAGCAAGCAACTGTTATCCACAGGGATTACTGGGGCTCCCCTCAGGCAGGAACCCCTCCTTCCGCAGGACCTTCTGGAGACACCGCTCTTTCCCTGAACTGATGCTAACGGCACCTGCATTGATGGAGAATAAAGCCTATTCAGGGGGCGGCTTGCTGCCGTGAGGACAGGGTTTGGGAGCAGTCCGTGGCTACGGGACAGGCTTCAGGGGAGGTGCTGGAGCTGGGGGCAGCTGCATGGGATGAGCAGGGGCTGGAGGAGTTTTGTTGAGTTGGGGAGGCACCCAGCGCCTTTTCCAGGGGGTGGGAAGGCCTCCAGGTACCCAGAGAGGTGGGGGCAGCCATCTCCTGCCCCTCTTCCTGCTTCCTCTCCACCAGCTCTCAGAAAATCCCTGGGAACCGCCCTGATGGGGCCTGACTCCAAGTGACCTGCAGCCTGTTGCACCGGTGGGTTGGAAACATCCTTGCAGCTTGTTGGCACTCTCAGGCAGGCATGCCCCAGCAGCACCATCCCCTGGGGCTGCAGCCCTGTGATACAGAGGGGCCATCCCCATCAGCCTCACTGGCCCCCCGGGGCTCCTCCAGCCCCAGCTGACAGCTGCAGCCATGGCCCCTTACACCCACGAGGTAACCTGCTCCCCAGGACTCTGTGACAGCCACTCACCAAATACAAAGGGCTACAAACACAGCCATGAGTGCAAATGAGACAGTGAGTGTTTATTCGTTAATGTCTGTAAGTCCCGGGAGTAAGTCTGCTAGCAGCAGATACAGAGAACAAAAATACAGCGATGGGGAGCAGGACAGAGGAACAGAAAGAGAAAAATAAAATGAGGGAGAAGGACTGAGGAGCAAAGAAAGAAACAGGTACAGGGAAAAGGCCAGTGAGATGGAGAAATCAATAAAAAAAGGGAAGAGGAGCCCTGCAGGACATGGCAGAAGAAAAACAGCGTCAGGGAGCAGGACAGAGAGAAAGAGAGAGAAAATGATGAGCAGGGAGCAGAACAGACGGATCGAGAGCAAAATGGAATGAGGGGAATAAAGAAGGTGGGAGGGAGAGAAAGAGACAGGGAACAAGCCAGAGGGATTGAGGAGGGAAAAAAGACACACAGAGATGAGGACAAAGAGATGGAGACAGATTAAACAGTGATGGACTGCAGGATGAGAAAAAAGGCCAGGGATCAGGACAGAGGGGAATAATGGGACAGCGAGCTGGGCAGGGGGATATAACAAGAAATGGCAGGACAGGCAGTGGTATGGAGATACACAGACAGGAAGTTAGAGGGAGGATGGAGGACAGAGAGAATAAGAGAAAATGGACAGGGAGCGGGGCAGAGATGGAGAAAGAAACACGAGAGACAGAGAGAGGAGGAGAGTGACGGGACCGAGGCAGAGAGAGGGAGAAAGAAAAAAAAAAAAATATATAGTGATGGGTAGCAGGCCAGAGGGACGAGGAAAGACAGGAGGAAGGACAGAGGGATATAGAAAACAGGTGAGGGACAGGGAGCCAGAAAGCTGGATATTGCGAAAGAGAGAGGGACGGGGAGCAGGACACCGGGATAGAGAGACAATGAGAGCAACAGAGAGAATGACAGAGAGATGGAGCACGAGAAAAAAACAGAGATAGAGAGCGGGACAGACAGATGAAGCAATAAATAGGGACAGGGAGCAGGACAGAGCGGGGAAGGGAGAGAGAGGGACAGGTAAGATAACAGATAATTGGAGAAAGAAAGGAAAGGGAACAGCACAGAGGGTCACAGCAAAAAAGAGAGGGATGGCAGAAAGAGAAAAATAAGACGAGGGAGAAGGACTGAGGAGCAGAGAGAAAAAGGTACAGGGAAAAGGACAGAGACGGAGAAAACAAAGGAAGACCGGAGGCAGAACGAAGGGAAAGATATAACTAGAAACAATGAGACAGGCAGCGGGACAGAGGAATAAAGGCAGAATAACCAGGGAGAGGAAGCAGGATAGATGGACAGTGGGAGGAAAAAGGGGGCAGGGAGCAGGACTGAGAGACGGAGAAAGAAGCGTTAGGGGCAGAGGGATAGAGAGTGCAAAATACAGGTTAGAGGAAGGACAGAGGGACAGAGAGAGAACGAGAGGGACAGAACCCAGATGGAGAGCAGGAGAAAGAAAAACCAGTGACAAGCGGCAGGCCAGAGGCAGGGGGGCAGGGGGAAGGAAGGACAGGAGGAAGGAGAGAAGGATACAGAGAGCAAGTGAGGGACAGGGAGGAAGAAAACGGGATACAGAGAAAAAGAGAGTTACAGGGAGCAGGACACCGGGATAGAGAGCACGCAAGAGCAACAGGGAGAATGACAGGGAGATGGAGCCAGAGAAAAAACAGGGACTGAAAGCGGGACAGAGAAATGGAAAAGGAAAATTAGGGATGGGTACAAGCACAGAGAGGAAAAGAATGCCAGGGAACACGCCAGAGGAAAAAAAAAAGACAGGTGCAGCTCAGGACAAAGAGATGGAAAAGGAAAAAACAGCGATGGGCTGCAGGACAGAGACGAAGGATGACAAGAAGGAAGGAGAGAGAACAGGACAAAAACGCAGGGAGAAAAAGAAAAGGGAGCGGTAGAACAAGAGAGAGAAAGCGAGAGAGGAAGAGGGAGCAGGACAGAAGAATAGAGAGAAGAGGAGAGGTACAGGGAAGCAAAGAAAATCACAGCAGCGTGGGAAAGAGAGGGGCCAGGGAGGGACAGGGAGGGACCGGGACACAGAGGAGGGGCGTCAGTGCCCCAAGGGCCCAGGACTCACCGCAGCTCTCGCTCTCGGCGCTGCCAGAAGAATTTGTCAGTTCAGACACTTCTTTCTCCTGCTCTCCTCCCTTCCTCTTCTGTAACTCTGGTCGCTTGGCTGTCCTGCACCTAAGAGAATACGTGGGTGTCTCACAGCTCTTACGAGATGAAACTTCCTAGACACGCAGCCTCGCTCGGTCACGCACTCCGTGGCTGTGATGGACTGCAGGATGAGAAAAAAGGCCAGGGATCAGGACAGAGGGGAATAATGGGACAGCGAGCTGGGCAGGGGGATATAGCGAGAAACGATGAGACAGGCAGTGGTATGCAGATATACAAGCAAAAAGGGAGACGATGGAGGACAGAAAGGATAAGAGAAAATGGACAGGGAGCGGGGCAGAAACGGAGAAACATCCAGAGATGGCGGGTGCAGGCAGCACCCACGGGTCCAGGGGCAGAGTAGCTCGGGGGCGGGGGGGGACTCACGTGGGGAAAAATTCACACGGGTCATGAGGCACCCACGGACACGGGGCTGGGGGGGGGGGGTGCCACCCACGGACACGCGGGCCGGGGTGGGGCGGGAGCCACCCGCAGACACAGCAGGGGGAACATGCTTTGGGGTGACCTGCATCAGGGGGTCCACTGGGACAATCCATAGCAGATAACTCACCTGGGATGACCCGAAACACGTGGTCTAGAATATCTATTGAGACACATACATATTTGCACATATATCTATTTCCACCTATGATATAGAGTATCTATTTAGACATAGACATATTATCTCTACTTACACATATCTTTATTTCCACTTAAATACAATATGTATTAGACATATATTATCTCTACGTAAACATATCTCTATTTCCACTTAGTCTACAGAAGATCTCTTTAGACTGACGTATTTTCTCTATTTACACTTACCTATTTCTATTAATCATATAGAATATCTATTTAGACTATTTATCTTTCGAGCTATTAGGTATTTTGACACTTAAGCATCTTTTTAGACATCTCCACTTAGACTTAGTAAGGGTTACATAGTGTAGTGGAGATAGCTCTGCCTAGTCAGACTTTTTTCTGGTTTAAATTCCTTCATATAAAAATGCAAAAAAAGATCGATTTTATAAGTAAGTCCTTTACTTTTGAATTTATATATACGCGAGCTATTTTTCTATTTTAAAAGCCTACATATATATCCCTAGTTAGAATTCTTTTGTATTCTGTAATCCTTTCTATGATATAGTAGATATAGGGTTTTGTTTTGAAATCCCTTAAATATATATAAAACAATACTGGTTTTCAATAGATATAAAAATGAGATCTTTTCCTCTCTCTCAAACACCTCACACGCATATTTACAGTTTTTCCTATTTTTTAAACCCCCCCATCCACGAATTTTCAGGCAGTTTGGGGCTCTGACCCCCCCATCCACCACTCACCTGCCCCTCTGCCAAGGCAACGCCTCCCCCGGTGACACTGGTGCCCCAAATGACACCCTCACCTCCCCAGGCCCCCCCAGGCCTCCCCTTTTCATTCCCCCCCCCAAAAGGCACAAGGTTTCCCCCTCGGTTCCCACGCTGGGAGGGGCTCCGCAGGGCAACAAACGTCCCGGGTCCCTCTTGGCCGCGGACTCTCCCCCCCCCAGACAGCCCTCGCTGCCGCAGGTGGGGGGCACCCGCTGCACAGAGAGCCAGGAGCCTCCAGACACAGGGTTGGCCCCTTACAGTGAGTATTCTTAACAATCGGCAGGCAAACCTGGGCTGGGGGGGTATCTACTGAGCATCACAAGACACTTACACCACCGCATCTGAAAAACAAAAATCCCAAACTATAGTTCAGCATATTAGAATAACACAACTTGCTTGCCTCCTCAACAAAATTGGAAATGAAGTGTAAAACTTTAAAGAGTGAAATAAAAAATAAAGAATAAATCTCAGTAATTCACTTTATACTAAAAAGTGTGCATATGTTTATATACATCCAATAAAGATACCTATACTATAAAAGTATTTGATTTTCCTTTTGCAATAATTTAACTGCATAGCTGTCAATTGATACCATTATATTATCTGTCTCCAAGCTACACAGCTGTAAGTTGACTAGGGGTTTTTTTGTGTTACATAGTTAGGATGGACATCTGGCCAGCTGCACCGCCCACGAGAGATGCTACTGAACTGCCAGGGAAATGCACCATTGAAAGCCAGACAGAAATAAAGTACTTCAGAGCACTCCATCAAAATATCAGGGAAAAAGCCCCATAACATTCAGTTGCCTGTCTTTTTCAAGATTCAGACAAAATACCTAACTGCTTAAGTACACCTAAATTATATGCTATAGCTATTTGGCAGTTACAGTTTAAACAATGCACATCAATTTGCAAGTTATACAATTTAACTTTTTTTTAAAGTTTCATTTCTTACAGAAAAACCAGTGAGCTAGAAGTAAAACCATATAGGGGATCTTCTGAAAACGAAAAAAAAAAAATCCAGCCTCCAGTGCTGCAATACATAAGGCTATGAAAAAGGACTGGCAGATTTGCTAGTGCTCTTGGCTGTACTGAAGCACACAGAAGAACATGTTTTTATGATATCTCAACTGTTACAACTGAGAACCCAAAGACCAGCAATGCCATCGACTTTTGGAAGACTTGTTGTGCTTGGGTCGTTGGAAGGAACAAAATTTTATTTTTTTTTTTTAAAGAGGGTGAAAAGTCTTGCTGCTGGTGACTTCTACTGCCAAGTACATCACCTCTGAAGAACCACTCTGATGGGAAGTTCAATAAAATGCAATTTCTTTGAACGAGAAAGATTTCCGCTTTGGAAAATTTCTTTCCAACTGAAGTCAAAATTACACGCTGTAGGGCAGTGGTCTCCAGTCCCTCAACTTAGCTTTCAGAGGGCCAGGGGTCTGAATCCATCCTCAGCAAAAACCACATCAGCAAACCAGGATATTCCTGCAGTTGCCAGGCTCCTCTTCATCACCTGCAAAAAACCAGCGCCAGCAGTAAGCATCGTGTCGGTCGACACAGACCTCTTCCACAACGCCCTCCTCCTCAAAAGCAACGTGGCCTTCCGCTCACCTGCTCTGCAGGAATTCCAGTGTCGGACGCTGCGGCCGTCATCGCTCGTGCCACCTAAGATACCAAAAGACAGAAAACTACCGTTGCGCTCGTGAGAAATCACCAGCCCCGTGCTCCTCCTCACTACTACCCCAGCTCACCTCAAACGCTCATCCAATTCCAAAGGCAGCCTGCAGGGCGCCTGCAAGACCAAAGAGAAATGCTTAACTGAGTGGCCATACAACACTTCGCTATTAGACACCGACCCGGCCGACAACAGCCTCACCTTCTCAGACCGCTCATCGGCATGTGGCTTCGCCCCTCCGAGCCTGCTTGCGGCATCTGAAAACAACTAAAGCAAAAAAAGGCACATGCTGAGATACCGCCCAAAACCACGGCCTGACTGCACCGATTCCCATCTCCCGCTCCTTTACCTCGGCCGCTCGCCAGCCCTGCCTCTGCTCTTTACAGGTTGCCACGTTGAGGCTCGGGTACCAGCTGTAAAAAGACAAACAACAAGGGATGCTTCTAACTTCACCGACACTATGACACCTGAAAAAGAACTGCTACTTCAGTCTACTAGACACGGCTCACCTTGCCCGAGTCAGCTCCGGTGCTGATATCCTGCTTTGTTCATTGCTTTGCACCTTCAAAATAAAAAAATAAACCAAAACCTATAAGCTAGTCATTTAGCCACCGGTCGCATCTTCCCTCCAACACCACGCGCCAACCCACCTTCTTACAGCGCTCCGCTCGCCTCTCCTCCGTTGCGTGGCTTGTCCCGCTGCATCTGCAAAGACAACAACGAACACGTCACCCAGATGCTGATCAACAGCTTAACCATTCCAGAGGTCTTGTTTCTATTTAGGAATACCATCTAGATTCCAACAACAGCCTGCCAGTAAAAAAACAAAACAAACCACAACATTAAGCCCTACACATACAAGCATTAACACCTTTGAGATTCAGTCTGTTCAACTACCACTTGAGCAGCCTCTGCCAGATAGTTCCGGTCATCCCCTTGGCATCCTCACCTGCTGCTGAGGGCTACTTGCTCTGAGGTGGACTGTACGGTCTGTAACTAAACAGTCTAGGCATATCTACATTAACTATAGGATCTTATTGTTATTTTCCTCTGACTAACATTGCCATGCCCCCAGGCAGAGCAGCTCCAATCCAGACACAGTGAGACTGACACTGCACACAAACAAGACAAATGACTTGACCCAGAGACATAATAAGACTCTCAACAACAATAATTACTCCCAGAGGGAAGAGGCCTTTAGGTGAGAAGATCTAGGGGGCCATGAGGAAGAAGCTACAGCTGCCCCAGAACTCAAAAGCCACGGCCCGTAACAAAAAAAAGATATGGCCGCAACTGCAGTGATGGATGTGCGAGAAGCCAGGCTCTAAGACTTAAGACCAAAGGGATGCAGAGAAGTAGTCCCAGAAAAGGGCTCCATGAAAACAAGCCGCTCGACAGCGGATATGCTGACACATCCCGGATCACTGCTGCGAGAGAAGACCGTCCGCAAACTTCTCACATGCAACACATGCAAGACAGATCTGTGCGTTGAGTCTCTAACGCAAGAAAGGAAGCGCTCCGTTAGCATTACGCTGATGAGTTGAGGCACACGAGACCCTCGGTATAGCTACCGATGTGCTCGCCTAGCACGAAAAGACCAAAGGGAACATCAAAACCTGAGTAACATATGGTACAGTACACAGAATACAAGCAACACAAACTACCTCCTCACGTACAAAGCCCCTAAGGGAATAACAGTGGCAGTTAGCCAATGGAAGAACCACAATGGCATGACATGGTGACTCAAAAATCTAAAATGGACGCCTTACGACTACAGAAACTGGTGCTAAAAACACCATAGATAAACAAGAACAAGAGAACATAACTGCCATGACTGATACTAGAGCAAACCTCAGTGGACACTTAAGGAAAAAGGCAAAACTGGAATAATAGGAAAAGCTTGCATGCCCAGGACTGCGATAAAAGACAGACCCCCAGCTGTAGATTGTTACGAGCACAAATAATACACATCCTCTTCTCCAAGAAATTCCAGGGAAGACACTGACACAAACCTGCGCTGGAAATAAGTGCCTAGTCAATGTAACTAAGAATGACTGTGACATCCAGATGGACGGTGAAGGGATGGATGCAAAAATTAAGTCAGAGAATGAAGTAAGTAAAAGGCATGGAGAAGCAGAGACATCAGAGTTCTGGAGGGTATATTTTGATGTACCCGATGCCTTACAAGATGAGACTCGTCTGACGTTCAGCCCCGCATATTGTGATGCGGAGGCCCGGATGGTTTATGCTGTGTCTCTCGTGACTTTGTCGTACCTCCCATCAGCTGCGGGGAAACTAAAACAGAACAGACCTCATCGACGTCCAAATCCAACTGCAAAACCAATCTGAGAAAGGCTGATGAGCCTTCCTCCCTTTTCCAACCATCCCCCAGTCCCAAAACTTTAGAAACCCCTTCTCTTCCCCTGAACTGTCCGGGAAGGAACCCCACCGCTTCCTGACAGCTCCTGCCCTGTATTTGCATCCCGTGAACTCCCTGTGTTGGCTGCTCCTCGGGAGCTGCTCTTCTGAGCCATGCCCTGCATTCTGCAGGCACCTCTTGTCTTTCATCTTCCCACAGGCTCTGGACTCTGCTACAGGTCCACAAAATAAGTGAGGTCCTGATGCTTATAATCTACGAGGGGCCTATCACAAGCTGCAAAGTTCTAGGGACAACATGCTACTCCGTGGGCGATCGGGAAAGGCGATGAGCCGTCCCATACCCTGAAAGACACTATGCCTTATGTCCCTGCCGCTTTCTTGAGAAATGCTAAAACTCCATATACAGATGCAGACAAGATGCTCACCCTAACCCCTGCCAGATAATCTCACCATCAGCCCTGTTAAGAGAGATGATATCAGCAACTTACACAACAAAAAGCAAAACTGGTAAAAAAAGACAAGGTTCCATCTTCAATAGAGTCAGGAATTCCAGGAAAATGCAATGCACCTAGAATAAAAAGAAATTGCATACTGTTAAATCATCTTGCTACCCCTGAACACTCAATACAAAATTACTGACCTGAAACAAAAAAACAGCTGCATACAAGTATACTTTCCACTGTATATGCTGCTTAACCTTGGCTGGGCCTGAAGCTCTTACCTCAGACACCTCTGCTTCCCTAAATGTCAAAATGCATCTGCCCAAACAGCTTAGCCAGCTCAAAAGCTGCAAAGGACTGAAGGAACAGCAGAGCACTGACACCACAGAAGCCCAAGAGCAGACTGAGCTCCCTGAGCGGAGGCCTGTGGCTCATATACCCCAGGCCCTGCCCACCACCCTTCCCACAGTCACCTGGGAAAAGGGAGGGGTGAACCACCAGAAGGCATAAAGGTGGCCGGAGGAGCAGCAGCGAGTTTTCTCATCTGCCTTCAGTTTACAGCATGTAAAGCACTGAACAGAGAAAAAGCGACCCTTACTGGAAATGACAATACCTGCTCTTTTACTGCAACTACATCTATTGCATCAACAATGTGACCGGCTAAGCATTTAAACTTAGTTTTCCTGGGGCGTAGATAGAAAAAGATAGGTGTCCTACTGAGCTACGTAGGAAAGTAGTTCATGAAATGCAGTAACAATATTATTAACAAAAATCATGTGCTTTGGTTCCTATTAAAAACCCAAAATGCTATGGGGTTACACTTCATTTCTAGCAAGACCACGCGTGCTGCCTAACGGCTACCAGAACTACGTTCTGGGTAGGACTGAATGACAAAGCAGAATTAGATCACGTAAGAATCCCTTCTCAAAAATATCTCCGGTTGCAAAGCAAATTATTTACTGTAAATTGCCGACGATTCAGCGTCACCTCGACGGTCTCTCCAAATGACTCCCTTAAGAGAACTAGGTGAGTCCCAAAGGACAGAAAACACCAAAAAAACCATGGAAAAACAAGAAATGTATCAGACATTGTATGAAGCAGCCTAATTAACACCTAAGTAGCTAGAACAAAAATAAATTGCAAAACAGAACAAAAACCACCACGGGAGATGTGTTGATAAAAATAGATGAAGGCGATGGTCTTCTCTGAACAACTCAAGAGGAGATCTGAGCTGACGATAGACATCTTTGGGGTACCAGCTACCAAATAGAAACCTACTATAAGGCAGAAAACAAAAAGACGGCTCCGGAGCACAAAGATGGCTCTGGAAAAGGTTCTGACAGAACAAGAGGCATCGTCACAGGGATTAGAGAGATCCCGAAGGGGCCAGAGAGACCAAAGAAGTCTCGGGGATGCAATGAGCTCAAAAGGGAATTGAACAAAGTACAGGTGTCCTCGGGACTGGGAACTGAATGGAGGCGCACCGAACGGATGAGAGGACAGAAAGACCGACCGGGGGTAACAGATGCGGACTCAGGAAGGGTTCTGAGGGGAACAGAGCGGTGCAAAGTGCCCTCCCAAGCTAAAACATAGGGGATCTCTCGCGAGAGCTCGGCAAAGGGAGCGGAGGAGTCCCGAGGGGGCTGAGAGACCAAAGAAGCCTCAGAGATAACAATGAGGAACTCTGAAGGGGATTTCAACAAAGTACAGATGTCATTGGGGCCAGGGGGTGAACGAAGGCATCCTAAATGGCAAAGAGCAAGATAAGAGCGCTCTGAAGAGCACAAAAAAATAAAATCGAAAGGGAGCTAGAGTGCTACAAAAGTGCTGTGGAGTACAAGAAAGGACTCAGAAGCCATTGTTATAGAGAGTAGAGGAATTAGGAGGGGGCAGGGTAAGAAAAGAAGGCTTGGAGACACAGCGAGGGCCTTGGAGTCTCAGGAGGGCGTCTAGGCAAACCACAGATGACTGAATGGGAGAGGAACCGAACAGAGACACCCTCGATGGCAAAGAGAAAGACAAAGGAGCGCTGCGTAGCAAAGAAAGAAGGGACGCTTTCATGGAACAAGAGAGATAGAAGGGGAGATAAAGTGCTCCAAGGTGCTGTGGAGATCGAGGAAGGTCTCGGGAGGCATCGCGACTGTGAGGAGAGGGGTGTTGAGGGGGGCTGACGGGCAAAAGAAGGCTTGGGGACAACAAGGAGGAACTCGGGTGATCATCTGAGCAGAGTACAGAGGGTCTCGGGTGGCCGGGGACTGAACACAGGAATCCTAGACAGCGTAGAGAAACAAATGAGTGTTCTGTGGCTCAAAGATGGCCCCACTTAAAGTGCTATGAGATGTATGTGGAGCACAAGGAAGGTCTAGGGAGGCATCGTGACTGGGAGAAGAAATGTCCCGAGGGAGCCAGAGAGACAGAAAAAAGCATTGGAGACCCAACAATTAAATCCAGAGGGGATCTGAACCGAGTAAACATGTCATCGGAGGGCCAGGGAACAAATAGAGGCACGGCGAGAGGGAAGAGAGGACAGAATGACTGGGCTGGGTCACAGATATGGACTCGGGAAGTCCTCTGAGGGAACGAGAGGGATGTGAGGTCTGCTACAAAGCTAAAAGTGTGCTAAGGGCAACCTTGAAGGCATCAAAAGGCATCGTGACACCATTAGAGGGGTCCCGATTGGGCCAAAGACACCAAAGAAGGCTCAGGGACACAAGGAGGAAGTCTGGAGGGGATTTGAACAGAGTGTCCTTGGGAGGCCGGGGACCAAATGGAGGCACCCTAGATGGCAGAGGGGATGATAAGAGCGCTCTGGGGCGCAAACAAGCCCACAGACGGGTTTCTGAGAGATGTGAGAGGATCAAAGTCCGCTACAGAGCTCAGACAGGGCTGTGGTACACAAAGAAGGTGTCTGTGAGGCACGGTGGCTGGGAGCAGAGGGGTCGTGAAAGGCTCAGAGGGATAAGACAGATTGAAAGGGAGGCAGTGTCACCAAAGTGCTGTGGAGCGCAAGGAAGGTCTCGGGAGGCATCCTAGCTGGCATAGAGAAGAAAAAGAATGCTCTTATTTGGGAACGGAGATCTTGGGAGAGGTGCGATTGCGACAAAATGAGTCCAAAGGAGGCTTACAGAGCTAAAAGTGTGCTGCGGGGAACATCTAAGACCTCGGGAGGCATCGTGACAGTAGCAGAGGGGTTCCTGAGAGG
The DNA here is from genome assembly GCF_018139145.2 of Gymnogyps californianus. Taxonomy (NCBI): domain Eukaryota; kingdom Metazoa; phylum Chordata; class Aves; order Accipitriformes; family Cathartidae; genus Gymnogyps; species Gymnogyps californianus. The sequence continues at coordinate 257,015 of NW_026114312.1, read as the reverse complement.
GACAGACAAAAGAAGGCTCGAGGACATGATGAAGAAGTCGAGAGGGGATTTGAACAGACTACGATGTCCTCAGGGGACCAGGGACTGAACAGAGGGCTGTGGGGCACGAGGACGGCCTCAGGAGGTGTGATGATGAGATAAGAAGGGTGCTGAGAGTGAAAGAGAGACAGAAGGCTCTGGGACAGAATGCAAAACTGAAGAAGGTGTCCCCGCAATGTACGGATGTCCTCAGGGGATGAGCAACTGAATGGAGACATCCTAGATGGCAGTGAACAAGGTAAGAGAGCTCTGGGGCACAGAGCAAGCCTGAGGAAGGGTTCTGTCTGAATAAGATACAAAGAGGGCTGCAGAGCTCCAAAGGTGCCGTGGGGCACGAGGACGGTCTCAGGAAGCGTCGTGATGGGAACGAGAGGGCTCCGGAGGGTGGGGGAACGTGGACACAGAGACAAACAAAGGACTGCTGGCACAATGAGATACTCGTGAGGGGATCTGAACAGAGTACAGATGTCCTTAGGGGACCAGGGACCGAATGGAGGCATCCGACATGGCGGAGGGGAAGGCAAGTGTGCTCTGGGGCACAATGAAAGCCTGAGGAAGAGTTGTGTCTGAATAAGAAAGATACAAAGCCTGCTGCAGAACTAAAGGATGGTCGTGGAACACAAGGACGCTCGAAGGCAGCGTCGTGACAGAAATAGAGGGGCGCTGAGGTGGCCGGAGAGACAGATGGCGGCTTGAGGACACGAAGGTACTCGGGAGGGGATTTGAACAGAGTACAGATGTTGTGAGGGAGACGCTGACCCACTGGAGGCAAGAGAGGTGGAGGAGAGGACAAAAAGACCGCTCTGAGGAAGAGGTTCTGACAAACCGAGAGGGGTACAAATTATTCTCCCGAGATAAAAGCGTGCCGAGGAGACCCTCTAAAGCCTCGGGATGAACCAAGAGAAAAGAAAAAAAAAAGCATTCATTCATTCATATATTCATTATTATAATAATGATTGTAATGAAAAGGAATATAACCCAAAAAAAAGAAAAAAAGAAATAAAACCCAAGGAAAAAAAAACCGTGATGCACAATGCAATTGCTCACCACCGCTGACTGATGCCCCGGCAGCGATCCGCCCCTCGCGGCCAACTCCCCCCGGTTTATATACTGAGCGTGACATTCTATGGTATGGAATATCCCTTTGGATATTAGTTCGGGTCAGCTGTCCCGGCCATGCTCCCTCCCAGCTTCTTGTACACCTGCTTGCTGGCAGAGCATGGCAAATTGAAAAATCCTTAACTTAGGATAAGCGCTACTTAGCAACAACTAAAACATCAGTGTGTTATCAACATTATTCTCACACTAAATCCAAGACACAGCACTGTACCAGCTACTAAGAAGAAAATTAATTCTGTCCCAGCCAAAACCAGGACAACAGTTTAAAAGTGATGGGCATTAGGGAAATAAAGGAAAACCCTAAAAAAATAGGACAGCAAACTAAAACAGATGTAGAAAGAACATTTTAAAAGCGACAGCGCTATGGAAAGACAAGAAATAATTAAAAGAAAAGACCGCAATATAAAGACAGTGAACGGGATAAAAGTAGAAAAATTTAAAAGCAAAGGGGATTAGGGAAATAAACGGAAAAAATTACAAAGAAGTGATGGTGAACTAAAACAGACGTGGAAAAAAATCTAAAAAGTGAGGGCACTAAGGAAAGACAAGAAATACTTAAAAATAAAGACAGCAAACGGCATAAAAGTAGAAAGAAAATTTTAAAAAGCAACAGGGATTAACGAAATAAGGAACAAATTTTTAAAAAGAGACAGTGAACTGAAGCAGAGATGTAGAAAGAAAATTTAAGAAGCAAGGGCACTAAGGAAAGACAAGAAATAATTTTTTATAAACAGCAAAGGGAACAAAATTAGGCATAGAAAGAACATTTGAAAAGTGAGAAGTTTTAGGGAAATAAAGGGGAAAATTAAAAAATAGGGACAGTGGACTAAAACAGAGACAGGAAGAAAATCTAAAAAGTGAGGGCACTAAGGAAAGACAAGAAATAATTTTTAAAAAGAGACAGCACACGGAATAAAAGTAGACAGAAAATTTTAAAAGCACTGATGATTAAGGAAATAAGGAAATAATTAAGAAATAGCGATGGAGAACTAAAACAGATGTAGAAAGAAAATTGAAAAGGCGACGGCACTGAGGAAAAACCAGACAAAATAATTAAAAAATAAAGACACTGAACGAGATAAAAGTAGACAATTTTAAACCCCAAGGGATTAAGAGAGGAAAGAACTAAAAAACAGCAACAGTGAACTAAAATGCAGACATAGAAAATTTAACAAGCGACGGCTTTAAGGAAAGACAAGATTAAATTAAAAAAGAAGAATGGGGTACATGACACAGGAAAGAATTAAAACATATTGATAGGGAGCTTGATAAAAGTAGACATAGAAAGAAAATTGAAGAAGTGACAGGGTACAGGACAGACAGGAGAGAATTAGAAAATAAAGACAGTGAACTAGATAAAAGTAGCCATAGAAACAAAACCTAACATTGACGGAGTATAGGAAACTAAATAAATGGAGACATAGAAAGCAAATTTTTAAAGCAACTGGGTACGGGACAGAGAGGGAGGAATTAAAAAATAGGGACAGGGAATTGGACAGAGGGAGACATAGAAAGAAATTTTTTAAAGCAACAGGCTACAAGAAACACAGGAAAGAATTAAAAAATAGGAACAGGGATGAGAATAGAAGGAAACATTGAAAGAAAATTTGAAAAGTGACAGAGTATACAGAAGAAAGGGAGCCAGATACAAGGACTTGTTGAAAGAGAAATTAAATAGCAATGGGGTACAAGAAATATAGGGAAGAATTAAAAAAAATCAAGAAAGGGAGCCAGATAGAGGGAGACGTAGAAGGAATTTTAAAAAGCAACTGAGTACAAGAAACATAGACAAGAATTAAAACACAGGGACAGGGAGATAGATAGAGGACAACATAGAAAATTTAAATGGTAATCGGGTCCAAGAAACACAGGCATATTAAAAAAACAGGGACAGGGAGATGGATAGAAAGAACCATAATACGAAAATTTTAAAAAGCAACAGGGCACAAGAAACACAGGAAATAAAAAATAGGGACAGGGAGATGGACAGAAGGAAAATAGAAAGAAAATTTAAAAAGCGACAGGGTACAGAACAGAGGGAGGAATTAAAAAAATAGGGAGAGGCAGCTGCAGAGAGGGAAACAGAAAAAAATTAATAGGTGAAGTGGTACAGGGCGGAGTTGACAGAGGAGTAAAAAGTTTTGGGGAGCCAGACAGTAGGGTCAGGCAGAAGGGAGACGGAAGCAGGGACAGGCAGGGATCTGGGGCAGGGCAGCAGAGGTGGACTGGGACACACAGGAGAGAATGCGTGACTTGCCACAGCTCCTGGTGCTGCCAGGAGACCTTCACCGTTATCGTTTCTTTTCTCCTGACTTCCAAAACGCAGACAGAAGGCCTCGTTTAGGAAGGAGACATTGCTTTATTCAATAGTGCGCAGAATCGGGCACTCGGGGGAAGTTCCCCAAATCGAGTGCAAAACCAAACATAAAACTTAGCCTATTTATACATTCCATTTCATACATCCTTTTTTTCATTACATACATGTCACACTAATCGCTCCTATTTACTGCATTTACATATTGCTAATGTTGCAGAACTATACCATGCATGCGCAGGGGTCCCGAGTGGCCGTCTGTGGTTATTTGGGGAGGTGCCCCCTACTCATTCTGAAACAAAGTTCACATTAAGTTGTTATTTTCGTCAAGTAAGCATTCTATCCCTTGTTGACTGAGCATGCCCTTGTGGTTGTTACTTTAAGATAAGTTCTTGTTAAAAAAAGTTCTATCCATCCCTGCAAATGCTTCATGTAACTTCTAGCAGTTACAAGATAAAGCCAACTACAGGATAATGACTACTAAGGCCTATTTACATAAGGAAACGTTTCACATACCATCTAGCAGTTACAAGAGAATGACGACTACTAAGGTCTATTTACATACGATTAAAACAGGTGGTATCATCACCACCCCAACACTTCTCTCTCTGCCTCTGCCCCTTCCTCCGCCGCAGTGCCGCCTGCCCAACCCTCACCCGCTCAGCAGCACGCAGTGCACACCTCGATGCTCCTCATCCGAAGGCTTCCTCAATACATGGTGCTCATGCACATAGTCAATGGGGGCACCGAGCTCCCAGCACCACGTGCCGGTGGTCTGCTCTGTTGGGGAGAGCTCGGAGGGATCCTTCCTTGCTGCAGGGACTGCCTGTTCCTTGCTGGAGGCACTGCCTGTGCAGGACCCCCTTGGATTCCCTCCTCAGCCAGTTCCCCTTCCTCAGCTCCCTCAGGCAGCCATGCCCAGGCAGCCCCCTCTCCAGCTAGAGCCCCTTCACACAGCAGGGCCAGCCCCATCCTCAGCCTCACTGGCCACACCTGGGGCTGCCCCAGCTCCAGCCCCAGCTGGGGCCCATCGGGAACAGGGGCCATTGCCAAAGCCCCACAGCACATCACCCCCCTGCCCTGCTCCTGTGCACAGCCAGGAGCTCTGCACCCAGGGGCTGCAAACACAGCCAGGGGCACAGAGGAGGCAGGAAAAGTTTGTTCCTTAAGGCACATAAGAAATCCCGGCAGTGAGTTGGCTACAAGGCTCAGTGCCCAAAGGCAGCAGGACAGAGGGAGAAAAGGGAAAAGACAAGCAGGAGGAAGGACAGAGGGACATAGAAAAGGAGTGGGGCAGAGCGCCAGAAAACAGGGTGCTGTGAACAAGAGAGGGACAGGGAGCAGGACAACAGTGTAGACAGAGGGGAGCGGAGAGATTGCGCAAGAAAACAGGGTCAGAGAGATGGAGAATAAATGAGAGGCAGGGGCAGGGGAGAAAGGTGGAAGGACCAGCAGGACAAGGAAACAGAGACAAGACAAGGGATGGGGAACACTTCTGAAGTGATAGGGGAAAAGAGAAACATAGGCAAGAAATAAAAAATAGAAACAGGGAGCCCGGATAGAGGTAGAAAGAAAATTTCAAAAAGCAACAGGATACAAGAACCATATCAAGAATTAAAAAATAGGTATACGGAGCTGCATAGAAGGAGGAATAAGGAAATTTGAAAGAGCAATGGGGTGGTGCAAGAAACACAGGCAAGAAGTTAAAATTAGGTCAGGGAGACAGAGAGAGGGAAAGGTAGCAAGAAAATTTAACAAGCAACTGGGTTCAAGAAACATATGCAAGAATTATAAAAAACAGGGATGAGAGGTAGAAAGAAACCTTCAAAAGTGATGGTGTTAAAGAAACATAGGCAAGAATTGAAAAATAAGGACAGCTCGATAGAAGGAGACTGTAGCAGGTTGACCTTGGCTGGCTGCTGGGTGCCCACCAAGCTCCTCTATCACTCTCCCTCTTCAACAAGACAGGAGAGGAAATACAATGAAAAAGCTTGTGGGTCAAGATAAGGACAAAGAGATCACTCACCGATTACTGCCACAGGCAAAACAGACTCGACTTGGGGAAATTAATATAGTTTATTGTCAATCAAAATCAGAGTAGGATCATGAGAAATAAGAACAAATCTGAAAAACACCTTCCCCCCACCCTCTCTTTTTCCTGGGCTCATCTTCACTCCTGACTTCTCCACCTCCTCCCCGAGCAGCGCAGGGGGACAGGGAGCAGGGGTTGCACTCAGTTCATCACGTGTTGTCCCTGCTGCTCCTTCCTCCTCACGCTCTTCTTCTGCTCCAGCATGGGGTCCCTCCCATGGGGCCACAGGTCCTGTCAGCAAACCTGCTCCAGCATTGGCTCCTCTCCACAGGGCCACAGGTGCTGCTGGCAGCCTGTTCCGCATGGGCTCCTCTCCACTGGGCCACAGCTGCTGACAGGAGCCTGCTCCAGCATGGCTCTCCCTGGAGTCACAGCTTTCTTCAGGCACATCCACCTGCTCCAGTGTGGGGTCTCCACAGGCCACAGGTGGATGTCTGCTCCACCATGGACCTCCATGGGCTGCAGGGGAACAACCTGCCTCACCATGGTTTTCACCACAGGCTGCAGGGGAATCTCTGCTCTGGTGCCTGGAGCACCGCCTCCCTCTCCTCCTTCACTGACCTGGGTGAACAGCAGGGCTGTTTCACACTCGCATTTTCTCTGTCACAGCTTCTGCGCAGCATTTTTCAGCCCTTCTTAAATATGTCATCACAGAGGCACTACCAGCATTGATGGGCTCAGCTTTGAGCAGCAGTAGATCTGTCTTGGAGCGGGCTGGAACTGGCTGTGCCCAGCACGGGGGCAACTCCTGGTGTCTTCTCACAGAAGCCACCCCTGCAGCCCCTGCTCCACCCCAGCTAACAACACCTTGCCACATAAATCCAATAGGACAGCCATCAGCTGCAGGGCAGGTGGGGGATTGAAAGATAGGGAAAGGGAGCCACAGAGAGAGAGGCAGAGGGGGGGAAAAAACCATAGCGATGGGCTACAGGACAGAGAGGAAGAAGGGAGAGGGAACCAGACTGAGAGAGATGGAGAAAAAACAAAGAATAGCGATCGGCCGCAGAGCAGAGAGGGAGGAATTAAAAAAAAGGACAGTGGGGTGGACAGAGAGAGACTGAGAAATACCAAAACCCTCAATGAGCTAAAGGGGGGAGGACTTAAAGGACAGGAAGCGAGATAGAGAATGGTAAAGAGAAAAATGGGTTATGAGACAGAGAAGGCAGAAGGGCGGGCGGCGGCGGTCCCGCCAACCCCACCCGGGGGGCGGGGCGATGCGGGAAAAACCTCGCGTGGGGGAAAAACTCGCGTGGGAAAACCTCGCGTGGGGGAAAAAACCTCGCGTGGGGAAAAACCTCGCGTGGGGGAAAAACCTCGCGTGGGGGAAAAACCTCGCGTGGGGGAAAACCTCGCGTGGGGGAAAAACCTCGCGTGGGGGAAAAACCTCGCGTGGGGGAAAAACCTCGCGTGGGGGAAAAACCTCGCGTGGGGAAAAACCTCGCGTGGGGGAAAAACCTCGCGTGGGGGAAAAACCTCGCGTGGGGGAAAAACTGCGTGGGGGAAAACCTCGCGTGGGGGAAAACTCGCGTGGGGGAAAAACCTCGCGTGGGGGAAAAACCTCGCGTGGGGGAAAAACCTCGCGTGGGGGAAAAACCTCGCGTGGGGGAAAAACCTCGCGTGGGGGAAAAACCTCGCGTGGGGGAAAAACCTCGCGTGGGGGAAAACCTCGCGTGGGGGAAAAACCTCGCGTGGGGGAAAAACCTCGCGTGGGGAAAAACCTCGCGTGGGGGAAAAAACCTCGCGTGGGGGAAAAACCTCGCGTGGGGGAAAAACTCGCGTGGGGGAAAAACCTCGCGTGGGGGAAAAACCTCGCGTGGGGGAAAACCTCGCGTGGGGGAAAAACTCGCGTGGGGAAAAACCTCGCGTGGGGGAAAAAACTCGCGTGGGGGAAAAACCTCGCGTGGGGGAAAACCTCGCGTGGGGGAAAAACCTCGCGTGGGGGAAAAACCTTCGCGTGGGGGAAAACCTCGCGTGGGGGAAAAACCTCGCGTGGGGGAAAACCTCGCGTGGGGGAAAAACCTCGCGTGGGGAAAACCTCGCGTGGGGGAAAAACCTCGCGTGGGGGAAAAACCTCGCGGGGGGAAAAAACCTCGCGTGGGGAAAAACCTCGCGTGGGGAAAAACCTCGCGTGGGGGAAAAACCTCGCGTGGGGGAAAAACCTCGCGTGGGGGAAAAACCTCGCGTGGGGGAAAACCTCGCGTGGGGGAAAAACCTCGCGTGGGGGAAAAACCTCGCGTGGGGGAAAACCTCGCGTGGGGGAAAAACCTCGCGTGGGGGAAAAACCTCGCGTGGGGGAAAAACCTCGCGTGGGGGAAAACCTCGCGTGGGGGAAAAACCTCGCGTGGGGGAAAAACCTCGCGTGGGGGAAAAACCTCGCGTGGGGGAAAAACCTCGCGTGGGGGAAAAACCTCGCGTGGGGGAAAAACCTCGCGTGGGGGAAAACCTCGCGTGGGGGAAAAACCTCGCGTGGGGGAAAAACCTCGCGTGGGGGAAAAACCTCGCGGTGGGGAAAAACCTCGCGTGGGGGAAAAACCTCGCGGGGGAAAAACTCGCGTGGGGGAAAAACCTCGCGTGGGGGAAAAACCTCGCGTGGGGGAAAAACTCGCGTGGGGGAAAACCTCGCGTGGGGGAAAACCTCGCGTGGGGGAAAAACCTCGCGTGGGGGAAAAACCTCGCGTGGGGGAAAAACCTCGCGTGGGGGAAAAACCTCGCGTGGGGAAAAACTCGCGTGGGGGAAAAACCTCGCGTGGGGGAAAAAACCTCGCGTGGGGGAAAACCTCGCGTGGGGGAAAAACCTCGCGTGGGGGAAACCTCGCGTGGGGGAAAAACCTCGCGTGGGGGAAAAACCTCGCGTGGGGGAAAAACCTCGCGTGGGGGAAAAACCTCGCGTGGGGGAAAAACCTCGCGTGGGGAAAAACCTCGCGTGGGGGAAAACCTCGCGTGGGGGAAAAACTCGCGTGGGGGAAAAACCTCGCGTGGGGGAAAAACCTCGCGTGGGGGAAAACCTCGCGTGGGGGAAAAACCTCGCGTGGGGAAAAACCTCGCGTGGGGGAAAAACCTCGCGTGGGGGAAAACCTCGCGTGGGGGAAAAACCTCGCGTGGGGGAAAAACCTCGCGTGGGGGAAAAAACCTCGCGTGGGGGAAAAACCTCGCGTGGGGGAAAAACCTCGCGTGGGGGAAAAACCTCGCGTGGGGGAAAACCTCGCGTGGGGGAAAACCTCGCGTGGGGGAAAAACCTCGCGTGGGGGAAAAACCTCGCGTGGGGGAAAACCTCGCGTGGGGGAAAAACCTCGCGTGGGGGAAAAACCTCGCGTGGGGGAAAAACCTCGCGTGGGGGAAAAACCTCGCGTGGGGGAAAAACCTCGCGTGGGGGAAAAACCTCGCGTGGGGGAAAAACCTCGCGTGGGGGAAAACCTCGCGTGGGGGAAAAACCTCGCGTGGGGGAAAAACCTCGCGTGGGGGAAAACCTCGCGTGGGGGAAAAACCTCGCGTGGGGGAAAAACTCGCGTGGGGGAAAAACCTCGCGTGGGGGAAAAACCTCGCGTGGGGGAAAAACCTCGCGTGGGGGAAAACCTCGCGTGGGGGAAAAACCTCGCGTGGGGGAAAAACCTCGCGTGGGGGAAAAACCTCGCGTGGGGAAAAACCTCGCGTGGGGGAAAACCTCGCGTGGGGGAAAAACCTCGCGTGGGGGAAAAACCTCGCGTGGGGGAAAAACCTCGCGTGGGGGAAAAACCTCGCGTGGGGGAAAAACCTCGCGTGGGGGAAAAACCTCGCGTGGGGGAAAAACCTCGCGTGGGGGAAAACCTCGCGTGGGGAAAAACCTCGCGTGGGGGAAAAACCTCGCGTGGGGAAAAACCTCGCGTGGGGGAAAAACCTCGCGTGGGGGAAAAACCTCGCGTGGGGGAAAACCTCGCGTGGGGGAAAAACCTCGCGTGGGGGAAAAACCTCGCGTGGGGGAAAAACCTCGCGTGGGGGAAAAACCTCGCTGGGGGAAAAAACCTCGCGTGGGGGAAAAACCTCGCGTGGGGGGAAAAACCTCCGCGTGGGGGAAAAACCTCGCGTGGGGGAAAAACCTCGCGTGGGGAAAAACCTCGCGTGGGGGAAAAACCTCGCGTGTGGGGGAAAACCTCGCGTGGGGGAAAAACCTCGCGTGGGGGAAAAACCTCGCGTGGGGGAAAACCTCGCGTGGGGGAAAAACCTCGCGTGGGGAAAACCTCGCGTGGGGGAAAAACCTCGCGTGGGGGAAAAACCTCGCGTGGGGGAAAAACCTCGCGTGGGGGAAAAACCTCGGCGTGGGGAAAAACCTCGCGTGGGGGAAAAACCTCGCGTGGGGGAAAAACCTCGCGTGGGGGAAAAACCTCGCGTGGGGGAAAAACCTCGCGTGGGGGAAAAACCTCGCGTGGGGGAAAAACCTGCGTGGGGGAAAAACCTCGCGTGGGGAAAAACCTCGCGTGGGGGAAAAACCTCGCGTGGGGGAAAACCTCGCGTGGGGGAAAAACCTCGCGTGGGGGAAAACCTCGCGTGGGGGAAAAACCTCGCGTGGGAAAACCTCGCGTGGGGGAAAAACCTCGCGTGGGGGAAAAACCTCGCGTGGGGGAAAAACCTCGCGTGGGGAAAAACCTCGCGTGGGGGAAAAACCTCGCGTGGGGGAAAAACCTCGCGTGGGGAAAAAACCTCGCGTGGGGGAAAAACCTCGCGTGGGGGAAAAACCTCGCGTGGGGGAAAAAACCTCGCGTGGGGGAAAAACCTCGCGTGGGGGAAAAACCTCGCGTGGGGGAAAAACCTCGCGTGGGGGAAAAACCTCGCGTGGGGGAAAAACCTCGCGTGGGGGAAAACCTCGCGTGGGGGAAAAACCTCGCGTGGGGGAAAACCTCGCGTGGGGAAAAACCTCGCGTGGGGGGAAAACCTCGCGTGGGGAAAAACCCTCGCGTGGGGGAAAAACCTCGCGTGGGGGAAAAACCTCGCGTTGGGGGAAAAACCTCGCGTGGGGGAAAAACCTCGCGTGGGGGAAAACCTCGCGTGGGGGAAAAACCTCGCGTGGGGGAAAAACCTCGCGTGGGGGAAAAACCTCGCGTGGGGGAAAAACCTCGCGTGGGGGAAAAACCTCGCGTGGGGGAAAACCTCGCGTGGGGGAAAACCCTCGCGTGGGGGAAAAACCTCGCGTGGGGGAAAACCTCGCGTGGGGGAAAAACCTCGCGTGGGGGAAAAACCTCGCGGGGGAAAAACTCGCGTGGGGGAAAAACTCGCGGGGGAAAAACCTCGCGTGGGGGAAAAAACCTCGCGGGGAAAAACCTCGCGTGGGGAAAAACTCGCGTGGGGGAAAAACTCGCGTGGGGAAAAACTCGCGTGGGGGAAAAACTCGCGTGGGGAAAAACCTCGCGTGGGGGAAAAACCTCGCGTGGGGAAAAACCTCGCGTGGGGAAAAACTCGCGTGGGGAAAAACCTCGCGTGGGGAAAAACCTCGCGTGGGGGAAAAACCTCGCGTGGGGGAAAACCTCGCGTGGGGAAAAACCTCGCGTGGGGAAAAACCTCGCGTGGGGAAAAACCTCGCGTGGGGAAAACTCGCGTGGGGAAAAACTCGCGTGGGGAAAAACCTCGCGTGGGGAAAAACCTCGCGTGGGGAAAAACCTCGCGTGGGGAAAAACCTCGCGTGGGGAAAAACCTCGCGTGGGGGAAAAACCTCGCGTGGGGAAAAACCTCGCGTGGGGAAAAACCTCGCGTGGGGAAAAACCTCGCGTGGGGAAAAACCTCGCGTGGGGAAAAACCTCGCGTGGGGAAAAACCTCGCGTGGGGAAAAACCTCGCGTGGGGAAAAACCTCGCGTGGGGGAAAAACTCGCGTGGGGAAAAACCTCGCGTGGGGAAAAACCTCGCGTGGGGAAAAACTCGCGTGGGGAAAAACCTCGCGTGGGGAAAAACCTCGCGTGGGGAAAAACCTCGCGTGGGGAAAAACTCGCGGGGAAAAACCTCGCGTGGGGGAAAAACCTCGCGTGGGGAAAAACCTCGCGTGGGGAAAAACTCCGCGTGGGGAAAAACCTCGCGTGGGGAAAAACTCGCGTGGGGAAAAACCTCGCGTGGGGAAAAACCTCGCGTGGGGAAAAACCTCGCGTGGGGAAAACCTCGCGTGGGGAAAAACCTCGCGTGGGGAAAACCTCGCGTGGTTGAGGGGGTACAGAGGGGGGGTGAGGAGGGATGTTTGGGTAGAAACATGTATGGGGGGACACGCATGGGGACAGCCAACACCAGGGCTTCCACCCAGGACAATCCACAGCGCATCACTCACCTGGGATAGCCCGCAACAGGTAATCCACGCTGGAGTAAGATCTTTTTATGATGTCTCCATTGTCACAACTGAGAACCCAAAGACCAGCAATGCCATCAGCTGTAGGAAGACGTGCTGTACTTGGGTCTTTGGAGCAAAATTGACTTTCAAAAAAAAAAAAAGAAAAAAGCAACAGACTCTTGTTGCTGATGACTTCTACTGCCAAGTACATCACCTCTGAAGAGCCACTCTGGTAGAAGTTCCCAAATTGCAACTTCTTTGAATGAGAAAGACTTCTGTTTTGGAACACTTCTTTCCAACTAAAGTCAAAAGTACACACTGTAGGGCAGTGGTCTCCAGTCCCTCAGCTGTCAGAGGGCCAGGGGCTGAATCC